>NC_091221.1:24819610-24849223 GCF_040958095.1 Procambarus clarkii | reverse complement strand
ACTTTTTTTACCCAACATATGCCAAGTACTGAAAGCGGCAGTGAGTCACATTTTGAAACAAACTCCCCTGCAGTTTTCGAAATATCCCAAATATCCCAATTTCGAGGCGTGAGCAATATTTTGGAGCCAAATTCTGCCTCTCTGCACGTATTCGCAGTTTGAATTTACGAATTTTTATACCCAACATATACCAAGTACTGAAAGCGGCGTTTGGTCACATTTGTCCCAAACCTCCCTGCAGTTTTCAAAATATCCCAAATATCCTAATTTCGAGGCCTGAGCCATATTTTGGAGCCAAAATCTGGCTCTCTGCACCTATTCGCAGTTTGATATTACGATTTTTTATACCCAACATATGCAAAGTACTGAAAGCGGCTTTTGGTTACATTTGTCCCAAACCTCCCTGCAGTTTTCAAAATATCCCAAACATACCAATTTCGAGGCCTGAGCCATATTTTGGAGGCAAATTCTGGCTCTCTGCACATATTTGCAGTTTGATATTACGACTTTTTTTACCCTACATATGCCAAGTACTGAAAGCGGCAGAGTCACATTTTGCACAAACTCCCCTGCAGTTTTCGAAATATCCAAAATATTCCAATTTCGAGGCCTGAGCCATATTTTAGAGCCAAATTCTGCCACTCTGCACGTATTCGCAGTTTGATATTACGACTTTTTATACCCAACATATGCCAAGTACTGAAAGCGGCGTTTGCTCAAATTTGTCCCAAACCTCCCTGCAGTTTTCAAAATATCCAAAATATCCCAATTTCGAGGCCTGAGACATATTTTTGAGCCAAAATCTGGCTCTCTCCACGTATTCGCAGTTTGATATTACATGTTTTTATACCCAGCACATGCCAAGTACTGAAAGCGGCAGTGAGTCACATTTTGCACAAACTCCCCTGCAGTTTTCGAAATATCCAAAATATCCCAATTTCGAGGCCTGAGCCATATTTTAGAACCAAATTCTGCCTCTCTGCGCGTATACACAGCTTGAAATTATGACTTTTTATACCCAACATATGCCAAGTACTGAAAGCGGCGTTTGCTCAAATTTGTCCCAAACCTCCCTGCAGTTTTCAAAATATCCCAAATATCCCAATTTCGAGGCCTGAGCCATATTTTGGAGCCAAAATCTGGCTCTCTGCACGTATTCGCAGTTTGATATTACGATTTTTTATACCCAACATATGCCAAGTACTGAAAGCGGCAGTGAGTCACATTTTGCACAAACTCCCCTGCAGTTTTCAAAATATCCCAAATATCCCAATTTCGAGGCCTGAGCCATATTTTGAAGCCAAATTCTTGCTCTTTGCACGTATTCGCAGTTTGAAATTACGACTTTTTTATACCACACATTTGCCAAGTACTGAAAGCGGCTTTTGGTCACATTTGTCCCAAACCTCCCTGCAGTTTTCAAAATATTCCAAATATCCCAATTTCGAGGCCTGATCCATATTTTGGAGCCAAATTCTGACTCTCTGCACGTATTTGCAGTTTGATATTACGAATTTTTTAACCCAACATATGCCAAGTACTGAAAGCGGCAGTGAGTCACATTTTGCACAAACCCCCCTGCAGTTTTCAAAATATCCCACATATCCCCATTTTGAGGCATGAGCCATATTTTGGAGCCAAATTCTGGCTCTCTGCACGTATTCGCAGTTTGAAATTACGACTTTTTATCCCCAACATATGCCAAGTACTGAAAGCGGCATTTGGTCACATTTGTCCCAAACCTCCCTGAAGTTTTCAAAATATCCCAAATATCCCAATTTTGCGGCCTGATCCATATTTTGGAGCCATATCCTGACTCTCTGCACGTATTCGCAGTTTGATATTACGAATTTTTTTACCCAATATATGCCAAGTACTGAAAGCGGCAGCGAGTCACATTTTGCACAAACTCCCATGCAGTTTTCGAAATATCCCAAATATCCCAATTTCGAGGCCTGAGCCATATTTTGGAGCCAAATTCTGGCTCTCTGCACGTATTCGCAGTTAAAATTACGACTTTTTATACCCAACATATGCCAAGTACTGAAAGCGGCGTTTGGTCACATTTGTCCCAAACCTCCCTGCAGTTTTCAAAATATCCCAAATATCCCAATTTCGAGGCCGGAGCCATATTTTGTAGCTAAATTCTAGCTCTCTGCACGTATTCGCTGTTTGATATGACGACGTTTTATACCCAACATATGCCAAGTACTGAAAGCGGCAGAGAGTCACATTTTGCACAAACTCCCCTGCAGTTTTCAAAATATCCCAAACATCCCAATTTTGAGGCCTGAGCCATATTTTTGAGCCAAATTCTGGTTCTCTGCACGTATTCGCAGTTTAAAATTACGACTTTTTTATACCCAACATATTCGAAGTACTGAAAGCAGCGTTTGGTCACATATGTCGCAAACCTCCCTGCAGTTTTCAAATATCCCAAACATCCCAATTTCAAGGCCTGAACCATATTTTGGAGGCAAATTCTGGCTCTCTGCACGTATTCGCAGTTTGAAATTACGACTTTTTATACCCAACATATGCCAAGTACTGAAAGCGGCGTTTGGTCACATTTGTCCCAAACCTCCCTGCAGTTTTCAAAATATCCAAAATATCCCAATTTCGAGGCCTGAGCCATATTTTGGAGCCAAAATCTGGCTCTCTGCACGTATTCGCAGTTTGATATTACATGTTTTCATAACCAGCATATGCCAAGTACTGAAAGCGGCAGTGAGTCACATTTTGCACAAACTCCCCTGCAGTTTTCGAAATAGCCCAAACATCCCAATTTCGAGGCGTGAGCCATATTTTGGAGCCAAATTCTGCCTCTCTGCACGTACACGCAGTTTGAAATTACGAATTTTTATACCCAACATATGCCAAGTACTGAAAGCGGCAATTAGTCACATTTGTCCCAAACCTCCCTGCAGTTTTCAAAATATCCCAAATATCCCAATTTCGAGGCCTGAGCCATATTTTTGAGCCAAATTCTGGCTCTCTGCACGCATTCGCAGTTTGATTTTACTACTTTTTTTACCCAACATATGCCAAGTACTGAAAGCAGCAGTGAGTCACATTTTGAAACAAACTCCCCTGCAGTTTTCGAAATATCCCAAATATCCCAATTTCGAGGCGTGAGCCATATTTTGGAGCCAAATTCTGCCTCTCTGCACGTATTCGCAGTTTGAATTTACGAATTTTTATACCCAACATATACCAAGTACTGAAAGCGGCGTTTGGTCACATTTGTCCCAAACCTCCCTGCAGTTTTCAAAATATCCCAAATATCCTAATTTCGAGGCCTGAGCCATATTTTGGAGCCAAAATCTGGCTCTCTGCACGTATTCGCAGTTTGATATTACGATTTTTATACCCAACATATGCCAAGTACTGAAAGCGGCAGTGAGTCACATTTTGCACAAACCCCCCTGCAGTTTTCAAAATATCCCACATATCCCCATTTTGAGGCATGAGTTATATTTTGGAGCCAAATTCTGGCTCTCTGCACGTATTCACAGTTTTAAATTACGACTTTTTATGCCCAACATATGCCAAGTACTGAAAGCAGCGTTTGGTCACATTTGTCCCAAACCTCCCTGCAGTTTTCAAAATATCCCAAATATCCCAATTTTGAGGCCTGATCCATATTTTGGAGCCAAATCCTGACTCTCTGCACGTATTCGCAGTTTGATATTACGAATTTTTTTACCCAATATATGCCAAGTGCTGAAAGCGGCAGTGAGTCACATTTTGCACAAACTCCCATGCAGTTTTCGAAATATCCCAAATATCCCAATTTCGAGGCCTGAGCCATATTTTGGAGCCAAATTCTGGCTCTCTGCACGTATTCGCAGTTAAAATTACGACTTTTTATACCCAACATATGCCAAGTACTGAAGGCGGCGTTTGGTCACATTTGTCCCAAACCTCCCTGCAGTTTTCAAAATATCCCAAATATCCATATTTCGAGGCCGGAGCCATATTTTGGAGCCAAATTCTAGCTCTCTGCACGTATTCGCAGTTTGATATTACGACGTTTTATACCCAACATATGCCAAGTACTGAAAGCAGCGTTTGGTCACATATGTCGCAAACCTCAATGCAGTTTTCAAATATCCCAAACATACCAATTTCGAGGCCTGAGCCATATTTTTGAGGCAAATTCTGGCTCTCTGCACATATTCGCAGTTTGATATTACGACTTTTTTTACCCAACATATGCCAAGTACTGAAAGCGGCAGAGTCACATTTTGCACAAACTCCCCTGCAGTTTTCGAAATATCCAAAGTATCCCAATTTCGAGGCCTGAGCCATATTTTAGAGCCAAATTCTGCCACTCTGCACGTATTCGCAGTTTGATATTACGACTTTTTATACCCAACATATGCCAAGTACTGAAAGCAGCGTTTGCTCAAATTTGTCCCAAACCTCCCTGCAGTTTTCAAAATATCCAAAATATCCCAATTTCGAGGCCTGAGCCATATTTTTGAGCCAAAATCTGGCTCTCTCCACGTATTTGCAGTTTGATATTACATGTTTTTATACCCAGCATATGCCAAGTACTGAAAGCGGCAGTGAGTCACATTTTGCACAAACTCCCCTGCAGTTTTCAAAATATCCCAAACATCCCAATTTCGAGGCCTGAGCCATATTTTTGAGCCAAATTCTAGTTCTCTGCACGTATTCGCAGTTTAAAATTACGGCTTTTTTATACCCAACATATTCGAAGTACTGAAAGCAGCGTTTGGTCACATATGTCGCAAACCTCCCTGCAGTTTTCAAAATATCCCAAACATCCCAATTTCGAGGCCTGAGCCATATTTTTGAGCCAAATTCTGGCTCTCTGCAAGTATTTCCAGTTTGAAATTACGACTTTTTTATACCCAACATATTCGAAGTACTGAAAGTGGCGTTTGGTCAAATTTGTCCCAAACCTTCCTGCAATTCTCAAAATACCCCAAACATCCCAATTTCGAGGCCTGAGCCATATTTTTGAGCCAAATTCTGGCTCTCTGCACGCATTCGCAGTTTGATATTACGACTTTTTTTACCCAACATATGCCAAGTACTGAAAGCGGCAGTGAGTCACATTTTGAAACAAACTCCCCTGCAGTTTTCGAAATATCCCAAATATCCCAATTTCGAGGCGTGAGCAATATTTTGGAGCCAAATTCTGCCTCTCTGCACGTATTCGCAGTTTGAATTTACGAATTTTTATACCCAACATATACCAAGTACTGAAAGCGGCGTTTGGTCACATTTGTCCCAAACCTCCCTGCAGTTTTCAAAATATCCCAAATATCCTAATTTCGAGGCCTGAGCCATATTTTGGAGCCAAAATCTGGCTCTCTGCACGTATTCGCAGTTTGATATTACGATTTTTTATACCCAACATATGCAAAGTACTGAAAGCGGCTTTTGGTTACATTTGTCCCAAACCTCCCTGCAGTTTTCAAAATATCCCAAACATACCAATTTCGAGGCCTGAGCCATATTTTGGAGGCAAATTCTGGCTCTCTGCACATATTTGCAGTTTGATATTACGACTTTTTTTACCCTACATATGCCAAGTACTGAAAGCGGCAGAGTCACATTTTGCACAAACTCCCCTGCAGTTTTCGAAATATCCAAAATATTCCAATTTCGAGGCCTGAGCCATATTTTAGAGCCAAATTCTGCCACTCTGCACGTATTCGCAGTTTGATATTACGACTTTTTATACCCAACATATGCCAAGTACTGAAAGCGGCGTTTGCTCAAATTTGTCCCAAACCTCCCTGCAGTTTTCAAAATATCCAAAATATCCCAATTTCGAGGCCTGAGCCATATTTTTGAGCCAAAATCTGGCTCTCTCCACGTATTCGCAGTTTGATATTACATGTTTTTATACCCAGCACATGCCAAGTACTGAAAGCGGCAGTGAGTCACATTTTGCACAAACTCCCCTGCAGTTTTCGAAATATCCAAAATATCCCAATTTCGAGGCCTGAGCCATATTTTAGAACCAAATTCTGCCTCTCTGCGCGTATACGCAGCTTGAAATTATGACTTTTTATACCCAACATATGCCAAGTACTGAAAGCGGCGTTTGCTCAAATTTGTCCCAAACCTCCCTGCAGTTTTCAAAATATCCCAAATATCCCAATTTCGAGGCCTGAGCCATATTTTGGAGCCAAAATCTGGCTTTCTGCACGTATTCGCAGTTTGATATTACGATTTTTTATACCCAACATATGCCAAGTACTGAAAGCGGCAGTGAGTCACATTTTGCACAAACTCCCCTGCAGTTTTCAAAATATCCCAAATATCCCAATTTCGAGGCCTGAGCCATATTTTGAAGCCAAATTCTTGCTCTTTGCACGTATTCGCAGTTTGAAATTACGACTTTTTTATACCACACATTTGCCAAGTACTGAAAGCGGCGTTTGGTCACATTTGTCCCAAACCTCCCTGCAGTTTTCAAAATATTCCAAATATCCCAATTTCGAGGCCTGATCCATATTTTGGAGCCAAATTCTGACTCTCTGCACGTATTTGCAGTTTGATATTACGAATTTTTTAACCCAACATATGCCAAGTACTGAAAGCGGCAGTGAGTCACATTTTGCACAAACCCCCTGCAGTTTTCAAAATATCCCACATATCCCCATTTTGAGGCATGAGCCATATTTTGGAGCCAAATTCTGGCTCTCTGCACGTATTCGCAGTTTGAAATTACGACTTTTTATGCCCAACATATGCCAAGTACTGAAAGCGGCGTTTGGTCACATTTGTCCCAAACCTCCCTGCAGTTTTCAAAATATCCCAAATATCCCAATTTTGCGGCCTGATCCATATTTTGGAGCCATATCCTGACTCTCTGCACGTAATTCGCAGTTTGATATTACGAATTTTTTTACCCAATATATGCCAAGTACTGAAAGCGGCAGCGAGTCACATTTTGCACAAACTCCCATGCAGTTTCGAAATATCCCAAATATCCCAATTTCGAGGCCTGAGCCATATTTTGGAGCCAAATTCTGGCTCTCTGCACGTATTCGCAGTTAAAATTACGACTTTTTATACCCAACATATGCCAAGTACTGAAAGCGGCGTTTGGTCACATTTGTCCCAACCTCCCTGCAGTTTTCAAAATATCCCAAATATCCCAATTTCGAGGCCGGAGCCATATTTTGTAGCTAAATTCTAGCTCTCTGCACGTATTCGCTGTTTGATATGACGACGTTTTATACCCAACATATGCCAAGTACTGAAAGCGGCAGAGAGTCACATTTTGCACAAACTCCCCTGCAGTTTTCAAAATATCCCAAACATCCCAATTTTGAGGCCTGAGCCATATTTTTGAGCCAAATTCTGGTTCTCTGCACGTATTCGCAGTTTAAAATTACGACTTTTTTATACCCAACATATTCGAAGTACTGAAAGCAGCGTTTGGTCACATATGTCGCAAACCTCCCTGCAGTTTTCAAAATATCCCAAACATCCCAATTTCAAGGCCTGAACCATATTTTGGAGGCAAATTCTGGCTCTCTGCACGTATTCGCAGTTTGAAATTACGACTTTTTATACCCAACATATGCCAAGTACTGAAAGCGGCGTTTGGTCACATTTGTCCCAAACCTCCCTGCAGTTTTCAAAATATCCAAAATATCCCAATTTCGAGGCCTGAGCCATATTTTGGAGCCAAAATCTGGCTCTCTGCACGTATTCGCAGTTTGATATTACATGTTTTCATAACCAGCATATGCCAAGTACTGAAAGCGGCAGTGAGTCACATTTTGCACAAACTCCCCTGCAGTTTTCGAAATAGCCCAAACATCCCAATTTCGAGGCGTGAGCCATATTTTGGAGCCAAATTCTGCCTCTCTGCACGTACACGCAGTTTGAAATTACGAATTTTTATACCCAACATATGCCAAGTACTGAAAGCGGCAATTAGTCACATTTGTCCCAAACCTCCCTGCAGTTTTCAAAATATCCCAAATATCCCAATTTCGAGGCCTGAGCCATATTTTGAGCCAAATTCTGGCTCTCTGCACGCATTCGCAGTTTGATTTTACTACTTTTTTTACCCAACATATGCCAAGTACTGAAAGCAGCAGTGAGTCACATTTTGAAACAAACTCCCCTGCAGTTTTCGAAATATCCCAAATATCCCAATTTCGAGGCGTGAGCCATATTTTGGAGCCAAATTCTGCCTCTCTGCACGTATTCGCAGTTTGAATTTACGAATTTTTATACCCAACATATACCAAGTACTGAAAGCGGCGTTTGGTCACATTTGTCCCAAACCTCCCTGCAGTTTTCAAAATATCCCAAATATCCTAATTTCGAGGCCTGAGCCATATTTTGGAGCCAAAATCTGGCTCTCTGCACGTATTCGCAGTTTGATATTACGATTTTTTATACCCAACATATGCCAAGTACTGAAAGCGGCAGTGAGTCACATTTTGCACAAACCCCCTGCAGTTTTCAAAATATCCCACATATCCCCATTTTGAGGCATGAGTTATATTTTGGAGCCAAATTCTGGCTCTCTGCACGTATTCACAGTTTTAAATTACGACTTTTTATGCCCAACATATGCCAAGTACTGAAAGCAGCGTTTGGTCACATTTGTCCCAAACCTCCCTGCAGTTTTCAAAATATCCCAAATATCCCAATTTTGAGGCCTGATCCATATTTTGGAGCCAATCCTGACTCTCTGCACGTATTCGCAGTTTGATATTACGAATTTTTTTACCCAATATATGCCAAGTGCTGAAAGCGGCAGTGAGTCACATTTTGCACAAACTCCCATGCAGTTTTCGAAATATCCCAAATATCCCAATTTCGAGGCCTGAGCCATATTTTGGAGCCAAATTCTGGCTCTCTGCACGTATTCGCAGTTAAAATTACGACTTTTTATACCCAACATATGCCAAGTACTGAAGGCGGCGTTTGGTCACATTTGTCCCAAACCTCCCTGCAGTTTTCAAAATATCCCAAATATCCATATTTCGAGGCCGGAGCCATATTTTGGAGCCAAATTCTAGCTCTCTGCACGTATTCGCAGTTTGATATTACGACGTTTTATACCCAACATATGCCAAGTACTGAAAGCAGCGTTTGGTCACATATGTCGCAAACCTCAATGCAGTTTTCAAAATATCCCAAACATACCAATTTCGAGGCCTGAGCCATATTTTTGAGGCAAATTTCTGGCTCTCTGCACATATTCGCAGTTTGATATTACGACTTTTTTTACCCAACATATGCCAAGTACTGAAAGCGGCAGAGTCACATTTTGCACAAACTCCCCTGCAGTTTTCGGAAATATCCAAAGTATCCCAATTTCGAGGCCTGAGCCATATTTTAGAGCCAAATTCTGCCACTCTGCACGTATTCGCAGTTTGATATTACGACTTTTTATACCCAACATATGCCAAGTACTGAAAGCAGCGTTTGCTCAAATTTGTCCCAAACCTCCCTGCAGTTTTCAAAATATCCAAAATATCCAATTTCGAGGCCTGAGCCATATTTTTGAGCCAAAATCTGGCTCTCTCCACTTATTTGCAGTTTGATATTACATGTTTTTATACCCAGCATATGCCAAGTACTGAAAGCGGCAGTGAGTCACATTTTGCACAAACTCCCCTGCAGTTTTCAAAATATCCCAAACATCCCAATTTCGAGGCCTGAGCCATATTTTTGAGCCAAATTCTAGTTCTCTGCACGTATTCGCAGTTTAAAATTACGGCTTTTTTATACCCAACATATTCGAAGTACTGAAAGCAGCGTTTGGTCACATATGTCGCAAACCTCCCTGCAGTTTTCAAAATATCCCAAACATCCCAATTTCGAGGCCTGAGCCATATTTTTGAGCCAAATTCTGGCTCTCTGCAAGTATTTCCAGTTTGAAATTACGACTTTTTATACCCAACATATTCGAAGTACTGAAAGTGGCGTTTGGTCAAATTTGTCCCAAACCTTCCTGCAATTCTCAAAATACCCCAAACATCCCAATTTCGAGGCCTGAGCCATATTTTTGAGCCAAATTCTGGCTCTCTGCACGCATTCGCAGTTTGATATTACGACTTTTTTTACCCAACATATGCCAAGTACTGAAAGCGGCAGTGAGTCACATTTTGAAACAAACTCCCCTGCAGTTTTCGAAATATCCCAAATATCCCAATTTCGAGGCGTGAGCAATATTTTGGAGCCAAATTCTGCCTCTCTGCACGTATTCGCAGTTTGAATTTACGAATTTTTATACCCAACATATACCAAGTACTGAAAGCGGCGTTTGGTCACATTTGTCCCAAACCTCCCTGCAGTTTTCAAAATATCCCAAATATCCTAATTTCGAGGCCTGAGCCATATTTTGGAGCCAAAATCTGGCTCTCTGCACGTATTCGCAGTTTGATATTACGATTTTTTATACCCAACATATGCAAAGTACTGAAAGCGGCTTTTGGTTACATTTGTCCCAAACCTCCCTGCAGTTTTCAAAATATCCCAAACATACCAATTTCGAGGCCTGAGCCATATTTTGGAGGCAAATTCTGGCTCTCTGCACATATTTGCAGTTTGATATTACGACTTTTTTTACCCTACATATGCCAAGTACTGAAAGCGGCAGAGTCACATTTTGCACAAACTCCCCTGCAGTTTTCGAAATATCCAAAATATTCCAATTTCGAGGCCTGAGCCATATTTTAGAGCCAAATTCTGCCACTCTGCACGTATTCGCAGTTTGATATTACGACTTTTTATACCCAACATATGCCAAGTACTGAAAGCGGCGTTTGCTCAAATTTGTCCCAAACCTCCCTGCAGTTTTCAAAATATCCAAAATATCCCAATTTCGAGGCCTGAGCCATATTTTTGAGCCAAAATCTGGCTCTCTCCACGTATTCGCAGTTTGATATTACATGTTTTTATACCCAGCACATGCCAAGTACTGAAAGCGGCAGTGAGTCACATTTTGCACAAACTCCCCTGCAGTTTTCGAAATATCCAAAATATCCCAATTTCGAGGCCTGAGCCATATTTTAGAACCAAATTCTGCCTCTCTGCGCGTATACGCAGCTTGAAATTATGACTTTTTATACCCAACATATGCCAAGTACTGAAAGCGGCGTTTGCTCAAATTTGTCCCAAACCTCCCTGCAGTTTTCAAAATATCCCAATATCCCAATTTCGAGGCCTGAGCCATATTTTGGAGCCAAAATCTGGCTTTCTGCACGTATTCGCAGTTTGATATTACGATTTTTTATACCCAACATATGCCAAGTACTGAAAGCGGCAGTGAGTCACATTTTGCACAAACTCCCCTGCAGTTTTCAAAATATCCCAAATATCCCAATTTCGAGGCCTGAGCCATATTTTGAAGCCAAATTCTTGCTCTTTGCACGTATTCGCAGTTTGAAATTACGACTTTTTTATACCACACATTTGCCAAGTACTGAAAGCGGCGTTTGGTCACATTTGTCCCAAACCTCCCTGCAGTTTTCAAAATATCCCAAATATCCCAATTTTGCGGCCTGATCCATATTTTGGAGCCATATCCTGACTCTCTGCACGTATTCGCAGTTTGATATTACGAATTTTTTTACCCAATATATGCCAAGTACTGAAAGCGGCAGCGAGTCACATTTTGCACAAACTCCCATGCAGTTTTCGAAATATCCCAAATATCCCAATTTCGAGGCCTGAGCCATATTTTGGAGCCAAATTCTGGCTCTCTGCACGTATTCGCAGTTAAAATTACGACTTTTTATACCCAACATATGCCAAGTACTGAAAGCGGCGTTTGGTCACATTTGTCCCAAACCTCCCTGCAGTTTTCAAAATATCCCAAATATCCCAATTTCGAGGCCGGAGCCATATTTTGTAGCTAAATTCTAGCTCTCTGCACGTATTCGCTGTTTGATATGACGACGTTTTATACCCAACATATGCCAAGTACTGAAAGCGGCAGAGAGTCACATTTTGCACAAACTCCCCTGCAGTTTTCAAAATAACCCAAACATCCCAATTTTGAGGCCTGAGCCATATTTTTGAGCCAAATTCTGGTTCTCTGCACGTATTCGCAGTTTAAAATTACGACTTTTTTATACCCAACATATTCGAAGTACTGAAAGCAGCGTTTGGTCACATATGTCGCAAACCTCCCTGCAGTTTTCAAAATATCCCAAACATCCCAATTTCAAGGCCTGAGCCATATTTTGGAGGCAAATTCTGGCTCTCTGCACGTATTCGCAGTTTGAAATTACGACTTTTTATACCCAACATATGCCAAGTACTGAAAGCGGCGTTTGGTCACATTTGTCCCAAACCTCCCTGCAGTTTTCAAAATATCCAAAATATCCCAATTTCGAGGCCTGAGCCATATTTTGGAGCCAAAATCTGGCTCTCTGCACGTATTCGCAGTTTGATATTACATGTTTTCATAACCAGCATATGCCAAGTACTGAAAGCGGCAGTGAGTCACATTTTGCACAAACTCCCCTGCAGTTTTCGAAATAGCCCAAACATCCCAATTTCGAGGCGTGAGCCATATTTTGGAGCCAAATTCTGCCTCTCTGCACGTACTCGCAGTTTGAAATTACGAATTTTTATACCCAACATATGCCAAGTACTGAAAGCGGCAATTAGTCACATTTGTCCCAAACCTCCCTGCAGTTTTCAAAATATCCCAAATATCCCAATTTCGAGGCCTGAGCCATATTTTTGAGCCAAATTCTGGCTCTCTGCACGCATTCGCAGTTTGATTTTACTACTTTTTTTACCCAACATATGCCAAGTACTGAAAGCAGCTGTGAGTCACATTTTGAAACAAACTCCCCTGCAGTTTTCGAAATATCCCAAATATCCCAATTTCGAGGCGTGAGCCATATTTTGGAGCCAAATTCTGCCTCTCTGCACGTATTCGCAGTTTGAATTTACGAATTTTTATACCCAACATATACCAAGTACTGAAAGCGGCGTTTGGTCACATTTGTCCCAAACCTCCCTGCAGTTTTCAAAATATCCCAAATATCCCAATTTCGAGGCCTGAGCCATATTTTGGAGCCAAATTCTTGCTCTTTGCACGTATTCGCAGTTTGAAATTACGACTTTTTTATACCACACATATGCCAAGTACTGAAAGCGGCGTTTGGTCACATTTGTCCCAAACCTCCCTGCAGTTTTCAAAATATCCCAAATATCCCAATTTTGAGGCCTGATCCATATTTTGGAGCCAAATCCTTACTCTCTGCACGTATTCGCTGTTTGATATTACGATTTTTTTCACCCAATATATGCCAAGTACTGAAAGCGGCAGTGAGTCACATTTTGCACAAACTCCCATGCAGTTTTCGAAATATCCCAAATATCCCAATTTCGAGGCCTGAGCCATATTTTTTAGCCAAATTCAGGTTCTCTGCACGCATTCGCAGTTTAAAATTACAACTTTTTTATACCCAACATATTCGAAGTACTGAAAGCAGCGTTTGGTCACATATGTCGCAAACCTCCCTGCAGTTTTCAAAATATCCCAAACATCCCAATTTCAAGGCCTGAGCCATATTTTGGAGGCAAATTCTGGCTCTCTGCACGTATTCGCAGTTTGATATTACGACTTTTTTTACCCAACATATGCCAAGTACTGAAAGCGGCAGAGAGTCACATTTTGCACGAACTCCCCTGCAGTTTTCGAAATATCCCAAACATCCCAATTTCGAGGCCTGAGCCATATTTTGGAGCCAAATTATGGCTCTCTGCACGTATTCGCAGTAAAAATTACGACTTTTATACCCAACATATGCCAAGTACTGAAAGCTGCGTTTGGTCACATATGTCCCAAACCTCCCTGCAGTTTTCAAAATATCCCAAATATCCCAATTTCGAGGCCGGAGCCATATTTTGGAGCCAAATTCTAGCTCTCTGCACGTATTCGCAGTTTGATATTGCGACGTTTTATACCCAACATATGCTAAGTACTGAAAGCGGCAGTGAGTCACATTTTGCACAAACTCCCCTGCAGTTTTCAAAATATCCCAAACATCCCAATTTCGAGGCCTGAGCCATATTTTTTAGCCAAATTCTGGTTCTCTGCACGTATTCGCAGTTTAAAATTACGAGTTTTTTATACCCAACATATTCGAAGTACTGAAAGCAGCGTTTGGTCACATATGTCGGAAACCTCCCTGCAGTTTTCAAAATATCCCAAACATCCCAATTTCAAGGCCTGAGCCATATTTTGGAGGCAAATTCTGGCTCTCTGCACGTATTCGCAGTTTGAAATTACGAATTTTTATACCCAACATATGCCAATTACTGAAAGCGGCGTTTGGTCACATTTGTCCCAAACCTCCCTGCAGTTTTCAAAATATCCAAAATATCCCAATTTCGAGGCCTGAGCCATATTTTGGAGCCAAAATCTGGCTCTCTGCACGTATTCGCAGTTTGATATTACATGTTTTCATACCCAGCATATGCCAAGTACTGAAAGCGGCAGTGAGTCACATTTTGCACAAACTCCCCTGCAGTTTTCGAAATATCCCAAACATCCCAATTTCGAGGCCTGAGCCATATTTTGGAGCCAAATTCTGGCTCTCTGCACGTATTCGCAGTTTGATATTACGACTTTTTTTATCCAACATATGCCAAGTACTGAAAGCGGCAGTGAGTCACATTTTGCACAAACTCCCCTGCAGTTTTCAAAATATCCCAAATATCCCAATTTCGAGGCCTGAGCCATATTTTGGAGGCAAATTCTGGCTCTCTGCACGTGTTCGCAGTTTGATATTACGACTTTTTTTACCCAGCATATGCCAAGTACTGAAAGCGGCAGAGAGTCACATTTTGCACAAACTCCCCTGCAGTTTTTGAAATATCCAAAATATCCCCATTTTGAGGCATGAGCCATATTTTGGAGCCAAATTCTGGCTCTCTGCATGAATTCGCATTTTGAAATTACGACTTTTTATGCCCAACATATGCCAAGTACTGAAAGCGGCGTTTGGTCACATTTGTCCCAAACCTCCCTGCAGTTTTCAAAATATCCCAAATATCCCAATTTTGAGGCCTGATCCATATTTTGGAGCCAAATCCTGACTCTCTGCACGTATTCGCTGTTTGATATTACGATTTTTTTTACCCAATATATGCCAAGTACTGAAAGCGGCAGTGAGTCACATTTTGCACAAACTCCCATGCAGTTTTCGAAATATCCCAAATATCCCAATTTCGAGGCCTGAGCCATATTTTGGAGCCAAATTCTGGCTCTCTGCACGTATTCGCAGTTAAAATTACGACTTTTTATACCCAACATATGCCAAGTCCTGAAAGCGGCGTTTGGTCACATTTGTCGCAAACCTCCCTGCAGTTTTCAAAGTATCTAAAATATCCCAATTTCGAGGCCGGAGCCATATTTTGGAGCCAAATTCTAGCTCTCTGCACGTATTCGCAGTTTGATATTACGACGTTTTATACCCAACATATGCCAAGTACTGAAAGCGGCAGTGAGTCACATTTTGCACAAACTCCCCTGCAGTTTTCAAAATATCCCAAACATCCCAATTTCGAGGCCTGAGCCATATTTTGGAGCCAAATTCTGGTTCTCTGCACGTATTCGCAGTTTAAAATTACAACTTTTTTATACCCAACATATTCGAAGTACTGAAAGCAGCGTTTGGTCACATATACAATACAATACAACAATACAATTTTATTTAGGTAAGGTACATACATACAATAAATATTTACAAGGATTGTTTAACTTATAGTTATAGCTAGTACATACTATGCCTAAAGCCACAATTACGCAAAGCGTTTCGGGCATATGTCGCAAACCTCCCTGCAGTTTTCAAAATATCCCAAACATCCCAATTTCAAGGCCTGAACCATATTTTGGAGGCAAATTCTGGCTCTCTGCACGTATTCGCAGTTTGATATTACGACTTTTTTTACCCAACATATGCCAAGTACTGAAAGCGGCAGAGAGTCACATTTTGCACAAACTCCCCTGCAGTTTTCGAAATATCCTAAACATCCCAATTTCGAGGCCTGAGCCATATTTTGCAGCCAAATTCTGGCTCTCTGCACGTATTCGCAGTTAAAATTACGCCTTTTTATACCCAACATATGCCAAGTACTGAAAGCGGCGTTTGGTCACATATGTCCCAAACCTCCCTGCAGTTTTCAAAATATCCCAAATATCCCAATTTCGAGGCCGGAGCCATATTTTGGAGCCAAATTCTAGCTCTCTGCACGTATTCGCAGTTTGATATTGCGACGTTTTATACCCAACATATGCTAAGTACTGAAAGCGGCAGTGAGTCACATTTTGCACAAACTCCCATGCAGTTTTCGAAATATCCCAAATATCCCAATTTTGAGGCCTGAGCCATATTTTGGAGCCAAATTCTGGCTCTCTGCACGTATTCGCAGTTAAAATTACGACTTTTTATACCCAACATATGCCAAGTACTGAAAGCGGCGTTTGGTCACATTTGTCCCAAACCTCCCTGCAGTTTTCAAAATATCCCAAATATCCCAATTTCGAGGCCGGAGCCATATTTTGGAGCTAAATTCTAGCTCTCTGCAAGTATTCGCAGTTTGATATTACGACGTTTTATACCCAACATATGCCAAGTACTGAAGGCGGCAGTGAGTCACATTTTGCACAAACTCCCCTGCAGTTTTCAAAATATCCTAAACATCCCAATTTCGAGGCCTGAGCCATATTTTTGAGCCAAATTCTGGTTCTCTGCACGTATTCGCAATTTAAAATTACGACTTTTTTATACCCAACATATTCGAAGTACTGAAAGCAGAGTTTGGTCACATATGTCGCAAACCTCCCTGCAGTTTTCAAAATATCCCAAACATCCCAATTTCGAGGCCTGAGCCATATTTTGGAGGCAAATTCTGGCTCTCTGCACGTATTCGCAGTTTGATATTACGACTTTTTTTACCCAACTTATGCCAAGTACTGAAAGCGGCAGAGAGTCACATTTTGCACAAACTCCCCTGCAGTTTTCGAAATATCCAAAATATCCCAATTTCGAGGCTTGAGCCATATTTTGGAGCCAAATTCTGCCTCTCTGCACGTATTCGCAGTTTGAAATTACGACTTTTTATACCCAACATATGCCAAGTACTGAAAGCGGCGTTTGCTCAAATTTGTCCCAAACCTCCCTGCAGTTCTCAAAATATCCCAAACATCCCAATTTCGAGGCCTGAGCCATATTTTTGAGCCAAATTCCGGCTCTCTGCACGTATTCGCAGTTAGATATTAAGACTTTTTTTACCCAACATATGCCAAGTACTGAAAGCGGCAGTGAGTCACATTTTGAAACAAACTCCCCTGCAGTTTTCGAAATATCCCAAATATCCCAATTTCGAGGCGTGAGCCATATTTTGGAGCCAAATTCTGCCTCTCTGCACGCATTCGCAGTTAGATATTACGACTTTTTTTACCCAACATATGTCAAGTACTGAAAGCGGCAGTGAGTCACATTTTGCACAAACTCCCCTGCAGTTTTCAAAATATCCCAAACATCCCAATTTCGAGGCCTGAGCCATATTTTTTAGCCAAATTCTGGCTCTCTGCACGTATTCACAGTTTGAAATTACGACTTTTTTATACCCAACATATTCGAAGTACTGAAAGCGGCGTTTGGTCAAATTTGTCCCAAACCTCCCTGCAGTTCTCAAAATATCCCAAACATCCCAATTTCGAGGCCTGAGCCATATTTTTGAGCCAAATTCTGGCTCTCTGCACGCATTCGCAGTTAGATATTAAGACTTTTTTTACCCAACATATGCCAAGTACTGAAAGCGGCAGTGAGTCACATTTTGAAACAAACTCCCCTGCAGTTTTCGAAATATCCCAAATATCCCAATTTCGAGGCGTGAGCCATATTTTGGAGCCAAATTCTGCCTCTCTGCACGCATTCGCAGTTAGATATTACGACTTTTTTTACCCAACATATGCCAAGTACTGAAAGCGGCAGTGAGTCACATTTTGCACAAACTCCCCTGCAGTTTTCAAAATATCCCAAACATCCCAATTTCGAGGCCTGAGCCATATTTTTTAGCCAAATTCTGGCTCTCTGCACGTATTCACAGTTTGAAATTACGACTTTTTTATACCCAACATATTCGAAGTACTGAAAGCGGCGTTTGGTCAAATTTGTCCCAAACCTCCCTGCAGTTCTCAAAATATCCCAAACATCCCAATTTCGAGGCCTGAGCCATATTTTTGAGCCAAATTCTGGCTCTCTGCACGCATTCGCAGTTAGATATTAAGACTTTTTTTACCCAACATATGCCAAGTACTGAAAGCGGCAGTGAGTCACATTTTGAAACAAACTCCCCTGCAGTTTTCGAAATATCCCAAATATCCCAATTTCGAGGCGTGAGCCATATTTTGGAGCCAAATTCTGCCTCTCTGCACGTATTCGCAGTTTGAAATTAGGAATTTTTATACCCAACATATACCAAGTACTGAAAGCGGCGTTTGGTCACATTTGTCCCAAACCTCCCTGCAGTTTTCAAAATATCCCAAATATCCTAATTTCGAGGCCTGAGCCATATTTTGGAGCCAAAATCTGGCTCTCTGCACGTATTCGCAGTTTGATATTACGATTTTTTATACCCAACATATGCCAAGTACTGAAAGCAGCAGCCCAGCAAACACAAATCATCTACACAACGTTCGCCTATCTCTTCCCATAGGTGTGGGAATGATTTGCATTGAGAATGGTGCAGGAGAGCCTTTGAGAAACTTTTACTCAAAAAATCCAAACACAAAGGTTTAATTATAAATTGTTTTTCTACAATTATTTTCTTCCAAATGTAAAACAAATAGTTTTTACATGTTTAAATATAAAATTTATGGTGTTTTTTTGTAAAATTCATTAATAAATTGTGAATGATATATATTGGCTGAGTGAAACCTTTAAAATCCATTTAGTTATAATTTGAACAGAAAAAAGTATTTTTCCAAATTTTCTAAAAATTGCTCTTTTTAACACAATTTGACTCCTTATACATTCCACTAAACACTATATCATGTTTAAATATATAATTTATGTATTATTCTCTAAAATAATTTATATAAATTATATAAGTTGCTGGAAAGTGGTGTTAAAGATTCTGAAAACATTTTGTTGTGTTAATATGTTCTTATTAACTATGTCTCAAGTTCACAGTTTATCAAACAAGAATATTAACATTCGTCAACTCTTAAAATCTTATATGTTATCTTGCTGGTGCAAAAAAGGGTGAATCTTTAGGAACAGCTATAGTATCTATATATCACAAATGGTGTTTTCCCTAACTCAAACAATGTAGGGTTTATTATTCTACACATATTTCTAATGACTCTTAGATGTTTACATTCTCTGAAGTATAATTGTGAAGGCTGTGTCCATCACTCTCAACACAGATTCTTAAACTCGTCTTTGCAGGTTCAACTATATAATTAGTTTCCATTTTGAATCTCCATGGACATTTGTATCCAAAATGAAACCAATGTGGTTTCCTTCAGCGCCTTCAGCCAGCACATTTGCTCATTCATTTCCACAGATTCCAACAAGGTAGGGGATTTACAGAAATTTGTATATTCATATTGTTATATATTAAAAATATGAATGCAGTTCAATATGATAAGACAAATACATGAGTTTATGATAAATTCGTTTTCTGTGATATACCATTGATATGCTCTTTTTTTCTTTAAACGGCAGACTAAACTAAAGTGCTCACATCAACAGATTTGATGTATAAATGGTCAACGCTCAACAGAGTTAGTATAAATGTATTAGTATAAATCTTACTTGTCTCATTGTTAATTCACATTCAATGTCAACTTGTGGTTGCATTGTACAAGGCCAACACAGATGATCGAAGGAAACTAACTCTGCTCTAGTTCCATGAAGTTGCTATTTGGTCTTTACTCAATGCATTGTACATGCATTGTACAAGGCCAACACAGATGATCGAAGGAAACTAACTCTGCTCTAGTTCCATGAAGTTGCTATTTGGTCTTTATTGAAATTTGACAAGGCAGAGTGGCCTGCAACAACTACACCATCTCCACATCTAGTTCATGCTCCAGACATAAATCATGACACTGGTCCTGTGTATCCTCCTGCTGACCCGTCAACACCTGGCCCGTCGGGTGTGAGGCGCCCTCTCTTCACGTCTACACCTAGTGCTGAAGCTGAATCTGATGAAGATAATTCATATTCCACATTAGTGTTTGAAAACAATAGTGAGAGCGACGATTCAGACAGTAGTTTATTGCCAACCCAGAGACAACAGCGACGTGTTGTTATAGCAGAGACTCGCCTGAACTATAAATTGAAACATGAGCTGGTAAAAATCCCCAAACGTCGCAGGTGTGAAGTGTGTTCAAAGTCGGGTATCAGGAAGGAAACTGGTATAGCGTGCAAGACATGCGATGTTCCACTTTGCGTCATACCTTGTAATTACACCACTTATCACAGGAAAAGGGTGTATTGGGTGGACAAGAAATAACCACCTACATCAGCTTCACTCCACCTAGGAACATCTGTTGAGCAACTTCAGGAATCAGTACCTGAAGGAGGTGGAGTGGAGATAAAATGCTCAACTTATTTTACTACAATCGTCTTTGCTTTGGTAAGTACACATAATTGTCTTAGATTGTTTCAGTATTGTAGTCTATTTTCTTAGGAATATTTTGATACCTAAATGAGAACTGTAGCACGAAAACTAAAGTAAGTATACATGAAACAAGAGAAACTTTTTTTGTGGGTGTTGCGGGTGTGAGTTGGAGTGTCAAGAGTGGGTTCCGGTTGTGTGTTTTCCGTCATCTCTACAGCTGTGAATTCCAAGGAATTGTATTTGATATGCATATGTCTGTGTAGGGAATTTTATTCCGAACACTATACAAAAAAAAACGGTGTGAAACAAGTATAAACTTGAAAAACATGAGCAAAGTAAAAACTTTTGACGCTCACGGGTACAAACACGCGTAAGATTTTATTCGCCGCAAATTTATTTGACGCTGTGTTGGCCAACTCTACCCATGTTCTTATAGAACTTTCTATTGCGAACACATTGCTATAAAAATGAAATACGTAGCTTCAGAAATAATGTCAGGACAGTTAAATAAGTATAAACATTCAAAGCACTGCATCCCAACAGAGTCGTCCCTGCTGAAATCACGGCTAACGCTTCGCCCAGTTCCCACACTCGTGCGGGTCACCCGATACCATAATTAGACATTGATAGGCATATGTCTGGGTGGGGAATTTTATTGCGAGTTCAGTGATATCAAAATGAGCGCTGTAGGATGACTGTGAGGCTGGCAACAAACGAAAGAGTATGAACATTTACTTCCTGTTTGGGTGTCACGGCGAGTCATCTTCGTGTTTATTTACTTCGTGGTGGGATACCAAATGTTCGGTGACATTTTATGCATATGATCTTGTAGAGAATTTTATTGCCAACGCATTGATACCAAAATGAAAAACGTAGCTTGAGAATTGAGGTTAGGAGCGTGAAAAGATTATAAACTTTTTTGTGTTTACGCTTGAGCGCCCAGAACGCCGCGCGCACAACCCGCTTGGTTTTCCAGCTAGTGCCGCGCGCACTAAAGTGTTAAGCAACTGACATATGTGGAGAGCTAGTATCAAAATTTATATGTTTGTCCTGCACACCGCCCCCCATCCAGTGGGCAGCGGTGGATAGGTTACAATCACTTAGTTGTTATCTACAGTTAGCAAACTGGGGATATTTGGCTAAAATTTCTGGTAGCAGATCATTTTGAATGAAATATTGACACATCGCTGGAACATTGGTTATAGAATTGTCTCTAAATTCATGTATCTTTTCGCACTCCATCACATAGTGACGGAGGGTGTGCGAATAATTTTGTTGACACAGTTTACATTTGGTCAGGTCTACATCAGCAGATAATGAGAATTCCCAGAGATACTTGTAACCGAGTCTAAGCCGAGCAGTAGTAACATCTAGAAGTCTGCTGATTTTATTGGATGATCCATAGATGTGTGGCTCCTCTTGTATGATAGTATGATGATAGATGGAATTACTAGTTCCAGTTTCTAGGCAGGCGATGAGTACTCACAATAACCTTAATTAAGCGTCAAAACAAAAATGTGTATACTCTTTTTACTCTCCTGACCTTAGTTCTCGAGCTATGTATTTCATTTTGGTACCAACGTGTTCGCAATAACATTCTCTAGAAGAACATCAGCAAAAACGGTCACCAAAAGTTATATGAATACCAGCACCCAATAAATACCTACGTAGATGACTCGCCGTGAGTGCCCAAGAGCAACAAAATGTTTTTACTCTTGGGATTGTTATCACTTCCACACTTGTCCTACAGCGTCAATTGTGGTATCAATGTACTCGCAATGAAATTCCCAACACGGTGATATGAATATAAACGTAGAATAACGGTCGCTGCCCACCCGCAAGAGTGTGGGAAGTGGCAGAACTGTTACCCAGTATTGGTGACAAGACGACACATGGGCGATACAGCGCTTTGAAAGTTTATAATTATTTCACTGTCCTGACATTATTATTGTATGTACGTCATTCATTTTTGTGCCAATGTTTTCGCAATAGAATGTTCTATGAGCCCGTAGGTAAAAAAGAGCAACAAAGCGTAAGATAGAATAGCACCATATATAAAACAACGCTGGTACATATCAGTGAGCGTCAAACGCACACGAAATGTGTGTGTTTGATGGTGGTCAAACGATGTTTGATGTGTTTGATCAGGTGATGTCCTGATCCGCCTAATTAAAGTATGAATTATGTTGAGAAAAAAATAAGAAAAAAGGGAAAAAACAGGGGTGGGAGAAACATGACAGAAAAAGAGTAAAAATACAATTTGGTCAACAAAACAGCATTGTTTAAAATAAAAGATATGGATTGACATTTTGGGGGTTAGGTTGGTAGGTTACATTGAGTTAATTAGGTAGTACTTAGTGTTTATCTGTTATAGATAGGAGCTGCCTGGTATGGGCCAATAGGCCTTCTGCAGTTACCTTTGTTTTTATGTTTTTGCCCTGTAACCTAAATGGTTAGAGAGGCACATATATGGGCTTAGGGACTGAACCCCACACTACATTTAGCTAAGCTGGTTACAATCTTGATGATATAGTTACAAAATTCTGTATAAGTCGTCACATTATCAATGGGTTCGAGATCAACCACAATTTCCTGAATAGATATAACAAAGGGGATATTAATAGGGTATTAAAATTGTCAACACAAGATAGAACACGAAACAATGGGTATAAATTGGATAAGTTTAGATTTAGGAAAGACTTGGGTAAATACAGGGTCAGTAACAGGGTTGTTGATTTGTGGAATTTTTCTTAACTTATAAATTTATCTTTATTTATCTTAAACTGGTTGGGAGAGGTACAGTTTTTAACATAATTGGGAAGGTCATTCCACATTCGAGGTCTCTTGATTTGTAAAGCATTTCTAGTTTGACTAAGTCGTACTCTTGGAATATCAAATAGGTATTTGTTTCTGGTGTGGTGCTCATGGGATCTGTTACAACCTTCTAGGAAGCTTTTAAGGTCAGGATTGACATTACAGTGCAGCGTTTTATATATATAAAATACACATGAGAGTATGTGCAGGGACTTAATATCTAACATATTCAGAGATTTGAGTAAGGGGTCCATATATACTGCCCGGTTGCCTGAAATGCTATATGCCTACTATAGTGGCTTTAGGTATTGTATGCACTAGCTCTATCTATAAATCCAACATTATGTTTGTAAATCAACTATGTATGTACTTTCCTGAATAAAATTGACTTTACTGTACACTTATATTCTCTGTGGATTTGTTATCCCCTATCGTTTGGGAGAAAAAAAATGACTAATACGTTCGGCGAATGACTTTGACTTCAACTTCACTTTGACTTCGTTCATGTCATCGTATTTTCCGTAATATATAAAGGTTATGACAATGCAATTATATTATTGTGTGCAAATAAGTTTGAAATTTCATGTACCCTAAAAATATTAAAATAAAGAATAAGAATAATTAAATAATTGTTGTAGTAAATTGTCACACGTTCATCATACGCAAACGAACACACAGTTTGGAGCGTCAGTACAAGACCGCCGCCATTTTAAAACACGGCTTCGAATGTAAGTAATGTTTTTCTCATACTAACACTGTGTTATACAATAGATTTGGTCTTGAATTCACAAATTTAGTTGTTACATCTGACAGAGTATGTTAGACGGTGTAATGCTGGTCCATGTTAACGTATTTGTGGGCTTGGTTGGTTTAAATGTGGAGGCGAGGCCTGGCAGTGCTGGTGTATGTGGAGGCGAGGCCTGGCAGTGCTGGTGTATGTGGAGGCGAGGCCTGGCTGTGCTAGTGTGTATGTGGAGGCGAGGCCTGGCTGTGCTAGTGTGTATGTGGAGGCGAGGCCTGGCTGTGCTAGTGTGTATGTGGAGGCGAGGCCTGGCTGTGCTAGTGTGTATGTGGAGGCGAGGCCTGGCTGTGCTAGTGTGTATGTGGAGGCGAGGCCTGGCTGTGCTAGTGTGTATGTGGAGGCGAGGCCTGGCTGTGCTAGTGTGTATGTGGAGGCGAGGCCTGGCTGTGCTGGTGTATGTGGAGGCGAGGCCTGGCTGTGCTGGTGTATGTGGAGGCGAGGCCTGGCTGTGCTAGTGTGTATGTGGAGGCGAGGCCTGGCTGTGCTAGTGTGTATGTGGAGGCGAGGCCTGGCTGTGCTAGTGTGTATGTGGAGGCGAGGCCTGGCTGTGCTAGTGTGTATGTGGAGGCGAGGCCTGGCTGTGCTAGTGTGTATGTGGAGGCGAGGCCTGGCTGTGCTGGTGTATGTGGAGGCGAGGCCTGGCTGTGCTAGTGTGTATGTGGAGGCGAGGCCTGGCTGTGCTAGTGTGTATGTGGAGGCGAGGCCTGGCTGTGCTGGTGTATGTGGAGGCGAGGCCTGGCTGTGCTAGTGTGTATGTGGAGGCGAGGCCTGGCTGTGCTAGTGTGTATGTGGAGGCGAGGCCTGGCTGTGCTAGTGTGTATGTGGAGGCGAGGCATGTACAACACTCCCCAATAGGAAGAAAACCCACTGGGTTCTAGGCTAGGTTAGGCTTATCTGTAATAATTGAATTAAGCCTAGCAAAGCCTAGAACCTAGTTCAGTAATTTAAAAAATGTTGTAACTTGAAAAATGCCATTCAATACATTAAACAATTTAAATATTTTCAGGCAATCAACACAACCCTCTCATGTTGGCTAACCCTCTCTCATGTTGGTCAATAATTTAATTATTTTTTTATGGAGTAATCTTTGCTGTTGAAATGTAGTCTTTTTGAGACTACATTTCAAATGTAGTGTGTGTGGAGGCGTGTATGTTAGGTATTACCTAATATACACGGTCTAATATATCTATCTGTGTGAAATAAATTAAATCCATTTATTTGATATTCAGCTAATAGTTCTGTATTTTCTACATTCATCCATGTTTTGGTAAGTGCAATAATATGTATTGTTTCATTGCAGATTAGAGATTCAAGATAGTTCTAGATTTCCGAAGTACTGAAACGCGCGCCATACAGGCTTGGTGGATCTAAGTGCAAGGTAAAATTATTTACATTTACTTGTTTTGTATTTATATGCATATATGCATTTATATGCATTATTCTATAGAATAATAGATCTCGTAATAATTTTGCAAAAATAGTGGCATTTACTATTTTTAAAAGATTATTAAAAAATTTACTGATATGGTGCATTCGGAAGGGCGAAGAGGGAGAACGGCCTGTTGACATAGCTCGGGTGCAGGGGGGGGGGGTTGTGTAAAAGCCTGGTTTGTGCCTCGGAGAGGCTATGGGATCCAGTAAGTTCAGTAGAACTTCGGTTTCAACCCTTTTACCCTGTTGTAGCTCAGTCGATTAAGGCAGTGTCTGGGATGCTCCCGGACGCAGGTTCGAATCCTCGTCACGGCCCTTGTGGATTTGTTCATTTGATGCATCACGTTATTGTGATCTGTGTGTGTAATTCTTCACTTGCTACAGCAACAGGAATGTGTGTGTATGTATTTGTGTTGTTGAATATGACCGAAAGTGTAAGATTAATGATTCTAACACAAATCGTCTGAATATTTGTTTTTCTTCACTGTCGAGAGTAGTTAAAAAAATTTACTCGAGTTTATTTTCACACTTTATTTATGGTCCTTAAGTCCCTCTCCTTAATGCTGCTGCTGTTTCTCGCATCTTTGCATCGCTTGTATGTTTGGGGGTTTGGCCTCTTGCTATATATTGATTCCATTTGTGTGTGTTTGGGTCTCAGGACCTCTCGCAATTTCTGTTGAACAAACCCCTTTTCCTAGTTCTGCATCTCTCCTTTGGTACAAATTTTGTTGTGCTTTTATCATATATTTCACAAAACTTGACATACATTTCATTTACTTCATGTCCTATCAGCAAGTGTTTGTCAAATTCTTTAAGGAAAGTTTATCATCCTGATTGCAGATCTCTAGCGATATTATGTCAACTTCTTGTGGATTCGCAATCATTATTTAATTTACCTTTAGGTGTTCTTTCACCAGCACAGCAACACTGTACCTCTCCCAACCAGTTTAAGATAAAAACTAAGTACTAACTAATTAACTCAATGTAACCTACCTTACCCCCAAAATGACAACCCATGTCTTCTATTTTAAACAATGCTGTTTTGTTGACCAAATTGTATTTGTTTTTTTCTGCAATGTTTCCCCCCCCCCCCACCACTCTACCACCACATTGAGTTTAGTAGCTCTGTGCACGTCAGGTGCTGTTTAATATACAGACCTACTCCTCCATTTGACCTAGTTTCTCTATCACATCTATATCACTTTGTGCTTTAGGCCTGGTGGAGCTTGGTCCACCAGGCTGTTGTTTGGAGTGGCCCGCAGATCCACATACAGTCTGCATATGATATACAGTCTGTTGATCAATTGAACTACAGTAGTTAGTTTTTATCATCCGAATGCACCAATATGTGTTCATTCTTCCCAGATGAAGGAACTAGGTAATATTCATCATCTGAAGCTTTAACACACTCATGATACACGAGAGGTTTAAAAAACTTTTAAAACTTTTAAAACTTTTTGACCTATGTATTTAAAAGCAATTCTAAAGTTAAAAAGTGTAGCATAGGCCCCCTCGCAGAATGTTCTTAATATGATCCTCAGGTTATAGTTTTCTATCTAAAACCACCCCTAGATCTCTTTCTTGATCAGAATTCTTTATAGATCTCTGTGGCTCGATCATAGAAACTGAGCAAATTCGTTACACTGGACCTTCCAGATCGAATACCATGCTGACAGTCTGATATATCATTCAGTACGTCTGCATCTGAAATTGAGCAATACCGGATTTATTATTTGGTTTTATAAATTTTATACTTATAATCTTAACTTATTTCAGAGACCACGAGTAATCTGGGCTTCGAACTCAACAGAAAAGCCTTCCGTAGACCTGCTTCTTTGCTACATAATAGACAAAATTTAGTAAGTATTGATTTATTTACTATTTATTATTTATTTACCGTTATTAGTATAATAGATCTCGTAATAATTTTGCAAAAATAATGGCATTTACTATTTTAAAAAGCTCGGGTGCAGGGGGGGGGGGTTATGTAAAAGCCTGGTTTGTGCCTCGGAGAGGCTATGGGATCCAGTAAGATCGTCCTTCCTTTCCTCCCTAGAATCTGGATGTAGCAGGTGCTCAATTGTCAAAAGTGAAAAATTGGTTTTGTCTTCCGAATGCACCATTTCTGTAAATTTGCTAATAATCTTTTAAAAATAGTAAATGCCATTATTTTTGCAAAATTATTACGAGATCTATTATACTAATAACGGTTTGATAAAATACAGTAGACTGCCTACTGGATAATAGTTCCAGTCCACCTGTAGACAGGGATCTCACATCAGCTTGTATATTATACAAGGATAAGATTTGATAAATTCAGTTATTTGACTGAACACTGGCTCAGTTTAAATCAGAGATTTAAACATACATAGTCTAACCTAGTTCCATAACTAACAGCCATTAGCCATTAGCCATTCATGCACAGCCATCAGCTGGGCCATAGACCGGCAATTTTGTTTTTTTCCCAAGCCGGTCTGTTTTTTTTCGATGCCTCAGTGGCCCATGCACAGGTCCGTTCAAGGGGATTAAATAGCCGTTCTATGGCCCCAGTGTTTGTATTTTATCAAACTCTTATTAGAATAATAGATCTCGTAATAATTTTGCAAAAATAGTGGCATTTACTATTTTAAAAAGCTCGGGTGCAGGGGGGGGGGTTATGTAAAAGCCTGGTTTGTGCCTCGGAGAGGCTATGGGATCCAGTAAGATCGTCCTTCCTTTCCTCCCTAGAATCTGGATGTAGCAGGTGCTCAATTGTCAAAAGTGAAAAATTGGTTTTGTCTTCCGAATGCACCATTTCTGTAAATTTGCTAATAATCTTTTAAAAATAGTAAATGCCATTATTTTTGCAAAATTATTACGAGATCTATTATACTAATAACGGTTTGATAAAATACAGTAGACTGCCTACTGGTTTTACCTGTAATAAGGTTTGATACAGATGATTATGATTATGGTTTTGGCCTCCACCACCCTCTCACCTAACTTGTTCCAACCATGTCTACCACGCTGCTTGCGAAAGTTAATTTTCTAATATTTCTGTGGCATCTTTGTTTGGTTACCTTTTACAATATCTTCTTTTTATTCTACCATCTAGTTTTGGCATTTTATGCCTCTAACCTGGGAGCCACTTATTGGCAAGTCTATACCTTTACCAGTTGATGTGATTCTTTAGATATGGGCACCATATCTCCAGGTGTCCTACACAATTAGCTTTAATTAAATTTTCCAAAATTATCACTTACACTTGTAATACAGGGTTCTAGGTTCCCTATAGTGTCCTTTATTGAAATAGAGTTTAACAACAATTTCAATGTCCCTATTTTCTTTTAGATTATATCTCAACATATAATTAATGTCCAACAGGACATGATTACTCTTTCCAATGGGAGGATGGTATTGAATATTTGATCTAGTACTGATGGAATAATTTATATAATAATCACTAGAAATTATTTCGATAAGAATTTGAATTTATGCATGTCTTTGTTTTGGCATGCCTCTATTTCCATATGTTACATTTCTGCATGTCTCCAATTCTGGAAGTGTTCACTTTTGCATGTGCCTGACAAGGATGTTATATGCACCAGCTTTAATTATCACACATTGTATATAATGAATGACTTATTTTTAGAATTTTAATACATATTGCATCTGTCAATACATTATTAACAATAATATAGGTAATATGGTA
Source organism: Procambarus clarkii (assembly GCF_040958095.1). Lineage (NCBI taxonomy): Eukaryota > Metazoa > Arthropoda > Malacostraca > Decapoda > Cambaridae > Procambarus > Procambarus clarkii. The sequence continues at coordinate 24,819,863 of NC_091221.1, read as the reverse complement.
GTCTAATGCAGAAATTTGACACTCTTTAACAGAATGTACGAGTATAAGCGAAAAAAGCGACTCCAATACAACAACAGATGGATGCAAGTATCAAGAAGGCTAAAACGTATACACAAAATGCATCCAAATACAGCTGTACACACTAGTGAACCCATTAATCTTACTGAGGCAGCATCAAGTTCAGAGATTGAGTCGTCAGACAATGACATTAGTTCTTTTGAAGCCGAGTCAAATCAAGAGTATGGATTAGGCT
>NC_091221.1:24704610-24814610 GCF_040958095.1 Procambarus clarkii | reverse complement strand
AGATTCATATTGGTGTATGAATGGATTATGAATGACTCATGTTAGGAGTGTAATACTTTCAAATACTTTCCAGATATGTTGTGGCAACCTAAAATTGTTTGCTGGGAGTGAGTCACATTTTGCACAAACCCCCCTGCAATTTTCAAAATATCCCACATATCCCCATTTTGAGGCATGAGCCATATTTTGGAGCCAAATTCTGGCTCTCTGCACGTATTCACAGTTTAAAATTACGACTTTTTATACCCAACATATGCCAAGTACTGAAAGCGGCGTTTGGTCACATTTGTCCCAAACCTCCCTGCAGTTTTCAAAATATCCCAAATATCCCAATTTCGAGGCCAGAGCCATATTTTGGAGCCAAATTCTAGCTCTCTGCACGTATTCGCAGTTTGATATTACGACGTTTTATACCCAACATATGCCAAGTACTGAAAGCAGCGTTTGGTCACATATGTCGCAAACCTCCCTGCAGTTTTCAAAATATCCCAAACATACCAATTTCGAGGCCTGAGCCATATTTTTGAGGCAAATTCTGGCTCTCTGCACATATTCGCAGTTTGATATTACGACTTTTTTTACCCAACATATGCCAAGTACTGAAAGCGGCAGAGTCACATTTTGCACAAACTCCCCTGCAGTTTTCGAAATATTCAAAGTATCCCAATTTCGAGGCCTGAGCCATATTTTAGAGCCAAATTCTGCCACTCTGCACGTATTCGCAGTTTGATATTACGACTTTTTATACCCAACATATGCCAAGTACTGAAAGCAGCGTTTGCTCAAATTTGTCCCAAACCTCCCTGCAGTTTTCAAAATATCCAAAATATCCCAATTTCGAGGCCTGAGCCATATTTTTGAGCCAAAATCTGGCTCTCTCCACGTATTCGCAGTTTGATATTACATGTTTTTATACCCAGCATATGCCAAGTACTGAAAGCGGCAGTGAGTCACATTTTGCACAAACTCCCCTGCAGTTTTCAAAATATCCCAAACATCCCAATTTCGAGGCCTGAGCCATATTTTTGAGCCAAATTCTAGTTCTCTGCACGTATTCGCAGTTTAAAATTACGACTTTTTTATACCCAACATATTCGAAGTACTGAAAGCAGCATTTGGTCACATATGTCTCAAACCTCCCTGCAGTTTTCAAAATATCCCAAACATCCCAATTTCGAGGCCTGAGCCATATTTTTGAGCCAAATTCTGGCTCTCTGCACGTATTCGCAGTTTGAAATTACGACTTTTTTATACCCAACATATTCGAAGTACTGAAAGTTGCGTTTGGTCAAATTTGTCCCAAACCTTCCTGCAATTCTCAAAATACCCCAAACATCCCAATTTCGAGGCCTGAGCCAAATTTTTGAGCCAAATTCTGGCTCTCTGCACGCATTCGCAGTTTGATATTACGACTTTTTTTACCCAACATATGCCAAGTACTGAAAGTTGCAGTGAGTCACATTTTGCACAAACTCCCCTGCAGTTTTCGAAATATCCCTAATATCCCAATTTCGAGGCGTGAGCCATATTTTGGAGCCAAATTCTGCCTCTCTGCACATATTCGCAGTATGAAATTACGAATTTTTATACCCAACATATGCCAAGTACTGAAAGCGGCATTTGGTCACATTTGTCCCAAACCTCCCTGCAGTTTTCAAAATATCCCAAATATCCCAATTTCGAGGCCTGAGCCATATTTTGGAGCCAAAATCTGGCTCTCTGCACGTATTCGCAGTTTGATATTACGAATTTTTATACCCAACATATGCCAAGTACTAAAAGCGGCAGTGAGTCACATTTTGCACAAACTCCCCTGCAGTTTTCAAAATATCCCAAACATCCCAATTTCGAGGCCTGAGCCATATTTTTTAGCCAAATTCTGGCTCTCTGCACGTATTCACAGTTTGAAATTACGACTTTTTTATACCCAACATATTCGAAGTACTGAAAGCGGCGTTTGGTCAAATTTGTCCCAAACCTCCCTGCAATTCTCAAAATATCCCAAACATCCCAATTTCGAGGCCTGAGCCATATTTTTGAGCCAAATTCTGGCTCTCTGCACGCATTCGCAGTTAGATATTACGACTTTTTTTACCCAACATATGCCAAGTACTGAAAGCGGCAGTGAGTCACATTTTGCACAAACTCCCCTGCAGTTTTCGAAATAGCCCAAATATCCCAATTTCGAGGCATGAGCCATATTTTGGAGCCAAATTCTGGCTCTCTGCATGCAATCGCAGTTTGATATTACGACTTTTTTTACCCAACATATGCCAAGTACTGAAAGCGGCAGTGAGTCACATTTTGAAACAAACTCCCCTGCAGTTTTCGAAATATCCCAAATATCCCAATTTCGAGGCGTGAGCCATATTTTGGAGCCAAATTCTGCCTCTCTGCACGTATTTGCAGTTTGAAATTACGAATTTTTATACCCAACATATACCAAGTACTGAAAGCGGCGTTTGGTCACATTTGTCCCAAACCTCCCTGCAGTTTTCAAAATATCCCAAATATCCCAATTTCGAGGCCGGAGCCATATTTTGGAGCTAAATTCTAGCTCTCTGCACGTATTCGCAGTTTGATATTACGACGTTTTATACCCAACATATGCCAAGTACTGAAAGCGGCAGTGAGTCACATTTTGCACAAACCCCCCTGCAATTTTCAAAATATCCCACATATCCCCATTTTGAGGCATGAGCCATATTTTGGAGCCAAACTCTGGCTCTCTGCACGTATTCACAGTTTAAAATTACGACTTTTTATACCCAACATATGCCAAGTACTGAAAGCGGCGTTTGGTCACATTTGTCCCAAACCTCCCTGCAGTTTTCAAAATATCCCAAATATCCCAATTTCGAGGCCGGAGCCATATTTTGGAGCCAAATTCTAGCTCTCTGCACGTATTCGCAGTTTGATATTACGACGTTTTATACCCAACATATGCCAAGTACTGAAAGCAGCGTTTGGTCACATATGTCGCAAACCTCCCTGCAGTTTTCAAAATATCCCAAACATACCAATTTCGAGGCTTGAGTCATATTTTTGAGGCAAATTCTGGCTCTCTGCACATATTCGCAGTTTGATATTACGACTTTTTTTACCCAACATATGCCAAGTACTGAAAGCGGCAGAGTCACATTTTGCACAAACTCCCCTGCAGTTTTCGAAATATCCAAAGTATCCCAATTTCGAGGCCTGAGCCATATTTTAGAGCCAAATTCTGCCACTCTGCACGTATTCGCAGTTTGATATTATGACTTTTTATACCCAACATATGCCAAGTACTGAAAGCAGCGTTTGCTCAAATTTGTCCCAAACCTCCCTGCAGTTTTCAAAATATCCAAAATATCCCAATTTCGAGGCCTGAGCCATATTTTTGAGCCAAAATCTGGCTCTCTCCACGTATTCGCAGTTTGATATTACATGTTTTTATACCCAGCATATGCCAAGTACTGAAAGCGGCAGTGAGTCACATTTTGCACAAACTCCCCTGCAGTTTTCAAAATATCCCAAACATCCCAATTTCGAGGCCTGAGCCATATTTTTGAGCCAAATTCTAGTTCTCTGCACGTATTCGCAGTTTAAAATTACGACTTTTTTATACCCAACATATTCGAAGTACTGAAAGCAGCGTTTGGTCACATATGTCGCAAACCTCCCTGCAGTTTTCAAAATATCCCAAACATCCCAATTTCGAGGCCTGAGCCATATTTTTGAGCCAAATTCTGGCTCTCTGCACGTATTCGCAGTTTGAAATTACGACTTTTTTATACCCAACATATTCGAAGTACTGAAAGTGGCGTTTGGTCAAATTTGTCCCAAACCTTCCTGCAATTCTCAAAATACCCCAAACATCCCAATTTCGAGGCCTGAGCCATATTTTTGAGCCAAATTCTGGCTCTCTGCACGCATTCGCAGTTTGATATTACGACTTTTTTTACCCAACATATGCCAAGTACTGAAAGTTGCAGTGAGTCACATTTTGCACAAACTCCCCTGCAGTTTTCGAAATATCCAAAATATCCTAACTTCGAGGCGTAAGCCATATTTTGGAGCCAAATTCTGCCTCTCTGCACATATTCGCAGTGTGAAATTACGAATTTTTATACCCAACATATGCCAAGTACTGAAAGCGGCGTTTGGTCACATTTGTCCCAAACCTCCCTGCAGTTTTCAAAATGTCCCAAATATCCCAATTTCGAGGCCTGAGCCATATTTTGGAGCCAAAATCTGGCTCTCTGCACGTATTCGCAGTTTGATATTACGATTTTTTATACCCAACATATGCCAAGTACTAAAAGCGGCAGTGAGTCACATTTTGCACAAACTCCCCTGCAGTTTTCAAAATATCCCAAATATCACAATTTCGAGGCCTGAGCCATATTTTGGAGCCAAATTCTTGCTCTTTGCACGTATTCGCAGTTTGAAATTACGACTTTTTTATACCACACATATGCCAAGTACTGAAAGCGGCGTTTGGTCACATTTGTCCCAAACCTCCCTGCAGTTTTCAAAATATCCCAAATATCCCAATTTTGAGGCCTGATCCATATTTTGGAGCCAAATCCTTACTCTCTGCACGTATTCGCTGTTTGATATTACGATTTTTTTTACCCAATATATGCCAAGTACTGAAAGCGGCAGTGAGTCACATTTTGCACAAACTCCCATGCAGTTTTCGAAATATCCCAAATATCCCAATTTCGAGGCCTGAGCCATATTTTTGAGCCAAATTCTGGTTCTCTGCACGTATTCGCAGTTTAAAATTACAACTTTTTTATACCCAACATATGCCAAGTACTGAAAGCGGCAGTGAGTCACATTTTGCACAAACCCCCCTGCAGTTTTCAAAATATCCCACATATCCCCATTTTGAGGCATGAGCCATATTTTGGAGCCAAATTCTGGCTCTCTGCACGTATTCGCAGTTTGAAATTACGACTTTTTATGCCCAACATATGCCAAGTACTGAAAGCAGCGTTTGGTCACATTTTTCCCAAACCTCCCTGCAGTTTTCAAAATATCCCAAATATCCCAATTTTGAGGCCTGATCCATATTTTGGAGCCATATCCTGGATCTCTGCACGTATTCGCAGTTTGATTTTACGAATTTTTTTACCCAATATATGCCAAGTACTGAAAGCGGCAGCGAGTCACATTTTTCACAACCTCCCATGCAGTTTTCGAAATATCCCAAATAACCCGATTTCGAGGCCTGAGCCATATTTTGGAGCCAAATTCTGGCTCTCTGCATGTATTCACAGTTAAAATTACGACTTTTTATACCCAACTTATGCCAAGTACTGAAAGCGGCGTTTGGTCACATTTGTCCCAAACCTCCCTGCAGTTTTCAAAATATCCCAAATATCCCAATTTCGAGGCCGGAGCCATATTTTGGAGCTAAATTCTAGCTCTCTGCACATATTCGCAGTTTTATATCACGACGTTTTATACCCAACATATGCCAAGTACTGAAAGCGGCAGAGAGTCACATTTTGCACAAACTCCCCTGCAGTTTTCAAAATATCCCAAACATCCCAATTTCGAGGCCTGAGCAATATTTTGGAGCCAAATTCTGGTTCTCTGCACGTATTCGCAGTTTAAAATTACGACTTTTTTATACCCAACATATTCGAAGTACTGAAAGCAGCGTTTGGTCACATATGTCGCAAACCTCCCTACAGTTTTCAAAATATCCCAAACATCCCAATTTCGAGGCCTGAGCCATATTTTGGAGGCAAATTCTGGCTCTCTGCACGTATTCGCAGTTTGATATTACGACTTTTTTTACCCAACATATGCCAAGTACTGAAAGCGGCAGAGAGTCACATTTTGCACAAACTCCCCTGCAGTTTTCAAATATCCAAAATATCCCAATTTCGAGGCTTGAGCCATATTTTGGAGCCAAATTCTGCCTCTCTGCACGTATTCGCAGTTTGAAATTACGACTTTTTATACCCAACATATGCCAAGTACTGAAAGCGGCGTTTGCTCAAATTTGTCCCAAAAATCCCTGCAGTTCTCAAAATATCCCAAACATCCCAATTTCGAGGCCTGAGCCATATTTTTGAGCCAAATTCTGGCTCTCTGCACGCATTCGCAGTTAGATATTACGACTTTTTTTACCCAACATATGCCAAGTACTGAAAGCGGCAGTGAGTCACATTTTGCACAAACTCCCCTGCAGTTTTCAAAATATCCCAAACATCCCAATTTCGAGGCCTGAGCCATATTTTTTAGCCAAATTCTGGCTCTCTGCACGTATTCGCAGTTTGAAATTACGACTTTTTTATACCCAACATATTCGAAGTACTGAAAGCGGCGTTTGATCAAATTTGTCCCAAACCTCCCTGCAGTTCTCAAAATATCCCAAACATCCCAATTTCGAGGCCTGAGCCATATTTTTGAGCCAAATTCTGGCTCTCTGCACGCATTCGCAGTTAGATATTACGACTTTTTTTACCCAACATATGCCAAGTACTGAAAGCGGCAGTGAGTCACATTTTGCACAAACTCCCCTGCAGTTTTCGAAATAGCCCAAATATCCCAATTTCGAGGCGTGAGCCATATTTTGGAGCCAAATTCTGCCTCTCTGCACGTATTCGCAGTTTGAAATTACGAATTTTTATACCCAACATATGCCAAGTACTGAAAGCGGCGTTTGGTCACATTCGTCCCAAACCTCCCTGCAGTTTTCAAAATATCCCAAATATTCCAATTTCGAGGCCTGAGACATATTTTTGAGCCAAATTCTGGCTCTCTGCATGCATTCGCCGTTTGATATTACGACTTTTTTTACCCAACATATGCCAAGAACTGAAAGCGGCAGTGAGTCACATTTTGAAACAAACTCCCCTGCAGTTTTCGAAATATCCCAAATATCCCAATTTCGAGGCGTGAGCCATATTTTGGAGCCAAATTCTGCCTCTCTGCACGTATTCGCAGTTTGAAATTACGAATTTTTATACCCAACATATACCAAGTACTGAAAGCGGCGTTTGGTCACATTTGTCCCAAACCTCCCTGCAGTTTTCAAAATATCCCAAATATCCTAATTTCGAGGCCTGAGCCATATTTTGGAGCCAAAATCTGGCTATCTGCACGTATTCGCAGTTTGATATTACGATTTTTTATACCCAACATATGCCAAGTACTGAAAGCGGCAGTGAGTCACATTTTGCACAAACCCCCCTGCAATTTTCAAAATATCCCACATATCCCCATTTTGAGGCATGAGCCATATTTTGGAGCCAAATTCTGGCTCTCTGCAGGTATTCACAGTTTAAAATTACGACTTTTTATACCCAACATATGCCAAGTACTGAAAGCGGCGTTTGGTCACATTTGTCCCAAACCTCCCTGCAGTTTTCAAAATATCCCAAATATCCCAATTTCGAGGCAGGAGCCATATTTTGGAGCCAAATTCTAGCTCTCTGCACGTATTCGCAGTTTGATATTACGACGTTTTATACCCAACATATGCCAAGTACTGAAAGCAGCGTTTGGTCACATATGTCGCAAACCTCCCTGCAGTTTTCAAAATATCCCAAACATACCAATTTCGAGGCCTGAGCCATATTTTGGAGGCAAATTCTGGCTCTCTGCACATATTCGCAGTTTGATATTACGACTTTTTTTACCCAACATATGCCAAGTACTGAAAGCGGCAGAGTCACATTTTGCACAAACTCCCCTGCAGTTTTCGAAATATCCAAAGTATCCCAATTTCGAGGCCAGAGCCATATTTTAGAGCCAAATTCTGCCACTCTGCACGTATTCGCAGTTTGATATTACGAATTTTTATACCCAACATATGCCAAGTACTGAAAGCAGCGTTTGCTCAAATTTATCCCAAACCTCCCTGCAGTTTTCAAAACATCCAAAATATCCCAATTTCGAAGCCTGAGCCATATTTTTGAGCCAAAATCTGGCTCTCTCCACGTATTCGCAGTTTGATATTACATGTTTTTATACCCAACATATGCCAAGTACTGAAAGCGGCAGTGAGTCACATTTTGCACAAACTCCCCTGCAGTTTTCAAAATATCCCAAACATCCCAATTTCGAGGCCTGAGCCATATTTTTGAGCCAAATTCTAGTTCTCTGCACGTATTCGCAGTTTAAAATTACGATTTTTTTATACCCAACATATTCGAAGTACTGAAAGCAGCGTTTGGTCACATATGTCGCAAACCTCCCTGCAGTTTTCAAAATATCCCAAACATCCCAATTTCGAGGCCTGAGCCATATTTTTGAGCCAAATTCTGGCTCTCTGCACGTATTCGCAGTTTGAAATTACGACTTTTTTATACCCAACATATTCGAAGTACTGAAAGTGGCGTTTGGTCAAATTTGTCCCAAACCTTCCTGCAATTCTCAAAATACCCCAAACATCCCAATTTCGAGGCCTGAGCCATATTTTTGAGCCAAATTCTGGCTCTGTGCACGCATTGGCAGTTTGATATTACGACTTTTTTTACCCAACATATGCCAAGTACTGAAAGTTGCAGTGAGTCACATTTTGCACAAACTCCCCTGCAGTTTTCGAAATATCCCAAATATCCCAATTTCGAGGCGTGAGCCATATTTTGGAGCCAAATTCTGCCTCTCTGCACGTATTCGCAGTATGAAATTACGAATTTTTATACCCAACATATGCCAAGTACTGAAAGCGGCGTTTGGTCACATTTGTCCCAAACCTCCCTGCAGTTTTCAAAATATCCCAAATATCCCAATTTCGAGGCCTGAGCCATATTTTGGAGCCAAAATCTGGCTCTCTGCACGTATTCGCACTTTGATATTACGATTTTTTATACCCAACATATGCCAAGTACTAAAAGCGGCAGTGAGTCACATTTTGCACAAACTCCCCTGCAGTTTTCAAAATATCCCAAATATCACAATTTCGAGGCCTGAGCCATATTTTGGAGCCAAATTCTTGCACTTTGCACGTATTCGCAGTTTGAAATTACGACTTTTTATACCCAACATATGCCAAGTACTGAAAGCGGCGTTTGGTCACATATGTCCCAAACCTCCATGCAGTTTTCAAAATATCCCAAATATCCCAATTTCGAGGCCGGAGCCATATTTTGTAGCCAAATTCTAGCTCTCAGCACGTATTCGCAGTTTGATATTGCGACGTTTAATACCCAACATATGCTAAGTACTGAAAGCGGCAGTGAGTCACATTTTGCACAAACTCCCCTGCAGTTTTCAAAATATCCCAAACATCCCAATTTCGAGGCCTGAGCCATATTTTTGAGCCAAATTCTGGTTCTCTGCACGTATTCGCAGTTTGAAATTACGAATTTTTATACCCAACATATGCCAAGTACTGAAAGCGGCGTTTGGTCACATTTGTCCCAAACCTCCCTGCAGTTTTCAAAATATCCAAAATATCCCAATTTCGAGGCCTGAGCCATATTTTGGAGCCAAAATCTGGCTCTCTGCACGTATTCGCAGTTTGATATTACATGTTTTCATACCCAGCATATGCCAAGTACTGAAAGCGGCAGTGAGTCACATTTTGCACAAACTCCCCTGCAGTTTTCAAAATATCCCAAACATCCCAATTTCGAAGCCTGAGCCATATTTTTGAGCCAAATTCTGGCTCTCTGCACGTATTCGCAGTTTGAAATTACGACTTTTTTATACCCAACATATTCGAAGTACTGAAAGCAGGGTTTGGTCAAATTTGTCCCAAACCTCCCTGCAGTTCTCAAAATATCCCAAACATCCCAATTTCGAGGCCTGAGCCATATTTTGGAGCCAAATTCTGGCTCTCTGCACGTATTCGCAGTTTGATATTACGACTTTTTTTATCCAACATATGCCAAGTACTGAAAGCGGCAGTGAGTCACATTTTGCACAAACTCCCCTGCAGTTTTCAAAATATCCCAAATATCCCAATTTCGAGGCTTGAGCCATATTTTGGAGCCAAATTCTTGCTCTTTGCACGTATTCGCAGTTTGAAATTACGACTTTTTTATACCACACATATGCCAAGTACTGAAAGCGGCGTTTGGTCACATTTGTCCCAAACCTCCCTGCAGTTTTCAAAATATCCCAAATATCCCAATTTCGAGGCCTGATCCATATTTTGGAGCCAAATTCTGACTCTTTGCACGTATTTGCAGTTTGATATTACGAATTTTTTAACCCAACATATGCCAAGTACTGAAAGCGGCAGTGAGTCACATTTTGCACAAACCCCCCTGCAGTTTTTGAAATATCCCACACATCGCCATTTTGAGGCATGAGCCATATTTTGGAGCCAAATTCTGGCTCTCTGCACGTATTCGCAGTTTGAAATTACGACTTTTTATGCCCAACATATGCCAAGTACTGAAAGCAGCGTTTGGTCACATTTGTCCCAAACCTCCCTGCAGTTTTCAAAATATCTCAAATATCCCAATTTTGAGTCCTGATCCATATTTTGGAGCCATATCCTGACTCTCTACACGTATTCGCAGTTTGATATTACGATTTTTTTTACCCAATATATGCCAAGTACTGAAAGCGGCAGCGAGTCACATTTTGCACAAACTCCCATGCAGTTTTCGAAATATCCCAAATATCCCAATTTCGAGGCCTGAGCCATATTTTGGAGCCAAATTCTGGCTCTCTGCACGTATTCGCAGTTAAAATTACGACTTTTTATACCCTACATATGCCAAGTACTGAAAGCGGCGTTTGGTCACATTTGTCCCAAACCTCCCTGCAGTTTTCAAAATATCCCAAATATCCCAATTTCGAGGCCGGAGCCATAATTTGGAGCTAAATTCTAGCTCTCTGCACGTATTCGCAGTTTGATATTACGACGTTTTATACCCAACATATGCCAAGTACTGAAAGCGGCAGAGAGTCACATTTTGCACAAACTCCCCTGCAGTTTTCAAAATATCCCAAACATCCCAATTTCGAGGCCTGAGCCATATTTTTGAGCCAAATTCTGGTTCTCTGCACGTATTCGCAGTTTAAAATTACGACTTTTTTATACCCAACATATTCGAAGTACTGAAAGCAGCGTTTGGTCACATATGTCGCAAACCTCCCTGCAGTTTTCAAAATATCCCAAACATCCCAATTTCAAGGCCTGAGCCATATTTTGGAGGCAAATTCTGGCTCTCTGCACGTATTCACAGTTTGAAATTACGACTTTTTATACCCAACATATGCCAAGTACTGAAAGCGGCGTTTGGTCACATTTGTCCCAAACCTCCCTGCAGTTTTCAAAATATCCAAAATATCCCAATTTCGAGGCCTGAGCCATATTTTGGAGCCAAAATCTGGCTCTCTGCACGTATTCACAGTTTGATATTACATGTTTTCATACCCAGCATATGCCAAGTACTGAAAGCGGCAGTGAGTCACATTTTGCACAAACTCCCCTGCAGTTTTCAAAATATCCCAAACATCCCAATTTCGAAGCCTGAGCCATATTTTTGAGCCAAATTCTGGCTCTCTGCACGTATTCGCAGTTTGAAATTACGACTTTTTTATACCCAACATATTCGAAGTACTGAAAGCAGCGTTTGGTCAAATTTGTCCCAAACCTCCCTGCAGTTCTCAAAATATCCCAAACATCCCAATTTCGAGGCCTGAGCCATATTTTGGAGCCAAATTCTGGCTCTCTGCACGTATTCGCAGTTTGATATTACGACTTTTTTTATCCAACATATGCCAAGTACTGAATGCGGCAGTGAGTCACATTTTGCACAAACTCCCCTGCAGTTTTCAAAATATCCCAAATATCCCAATTTCGAGGCCTGAGCCATATTTTGGATGCAAATTCTGGCTCTCTGCACGTATTCGCAGTTTCATATTACGACTTTTTTTACCCAACATATGCCAAGTACTGAAAGCGGCAGAGAGTCACATTTTGCACAAACTCCCCTGCAGTTTTCGAAATATCCAAAATATCCCAATTTCGAGGCCTGAGACATATTTTGGAGCCAAATTCTTGCTCTTTGCACGTATTCGCAGTTTGAAATTACGACTTTTTTATACCACACATATGCCAAGTACTGAAAGCGGCGTTTGGTCACATTTGTCCCAAACCTCCCTACAGTTTTCAAAATATCCCAAATATCCCAATTTCGAGGCCTGATCCATATTTTGGAGCCAAATTCTGACTCTCTGCACGTATTTGCAGTTTGATATTACGAATTTTTTAACCCAACATATGCCAAGTACTGAAAGCGGCAGTGAGTCACATTTTGCACAAACCCCCCTGCAGTTTTCAAAATATCCCACATATCCCCATTTTGAGGCATGAGCCATATTTTGGAGCCAAATTCTGGCTCTCTGCACGTATTCGCAGTTTGAAATTACGACTTTTTATGCCCAACATATGCCAAGTACTGAAAGCAGCGTTTGGTCACATTTGTCCCAATCCTCCCTGCAGTTTTCAAAATATCCCAAATATCCCAATTTTGAGGCCTGATCCATATTTTGGAGCCATATCCTGACTCTCTGCACGTATTCGCAGTTTGATATTACGAATTTTTTTACCCAATATATGCCAAGTACTGAAAGCGGCAGCGAGTCACATTTTGCACAACCTCCCATGCAGTTTTCGAAATATCCCAAATATCCCAATTTCGAGGCCTGAGCCATATTTTGGAGCCAAATTCTGGCTCTCTGCACGTATTCGCAGTTAAAATTACGGCTTTTTATACCCAACATATGCCAAGTACTGAAAGCGGCGTTTGGTCACATTTGTCCCAAACCTCCCAGCAGTTTTCAAAATATCCAAAATATCCCAATTTCGAGGCCTGAGCCATATTTTGGAGCCAAAATCTGGCTCTCTGCACGTATTCGCAGTTTGATATTACATGTTTTTATACCCAGCATATGCCAAGTACTGAAAGCAGCAGTGAGTCACATTTTGCACAAACTCCCCTGCAGTTTTCAAAATATCCCAAACATCCCAATTTTTTAGGCCTGAGCCATATTTTTGGGCCAAAATCTGGCTCTCTGCACGTATTCGCAGTTTGAAATTACGACTTTTTTATACCCAACATATTCGAAGTACTGAAAGCAGCGTTTGGTCAAATTTGTCCCAAACCTCCCTGCAGTTCTCAGAATTTCCCAAACATTCCAATTTCGAGGCCTGACCCATATTTTGGAGCCAAATTCTGGCTCTCTGCACGTATTCGCAGTATGATATTACGACTTTTTTTATCCAACATATGCCAAGTACTGAAAGCGGCAGTGAGTCACATTTTGCACAAACTCCCCTGCAGTTTTCAAAATATCCCAAATATCCCAATTTCGAGGCCTGAGACATATTTTGGAGCCAAATTCTTGCTCTTTGCACGTATTCGCAGTTTGAAATTACGACTTTTTTATACCACACATATGCCAAGTACTGAAAGCGGCGTTTGGTCACATTTGTCCCAAACCTCCCTACAGTTTTCAAAATATCCCAAATATCCCAATTTCGAGGCCTGATCCATATTTTGGAGCCAAATTCTGACTCTCTGCACGTATTTGCAGTTTGATATTACGAATTTTTTAACCCAACATATGCCAAGTACTGAAAGCGGCAGTGAGTCACATTTTGCACAAACCCCCCTGCAGTTTTCAAAATATCCCACATATCCCCATTTTGAGGCATGAGCCATATTTTGGAGCCAAATTCTGGCTCTCTGCACGTATTCGCAGTTTGAAATTACGACTTTTTATGCCCAACATATGCCAAGTACTGAAAGCAGCGTTTGGTCACATTTGTCCCAATCCTCCCTGCAGTTTTCAAAATATCCCAAATATCCCAATTTTGAGGCCTGATCCATATTTTGGAGCCATATCCTGACTCTCTGCACGTATTCGCAGTTTGATATTACGAATTTTTTTACCCAATATATGCCAAGTACTGAAAGCGGCAGCGAGTCACATTTTGCACAACCTCCCATGCAGTTTTCGAAATATCCCAAATATCCCAATTTCGAGGCCTGAGCCATATTTTGGAGCCAAATTCTGGCTCTCTGCACGTATTCGCAGTTAAAATTACGGCTTTTTATACCCAACATATGCCAAGTACTGAAAGCGGCGTTTGGTCACATTTGTCCCAAACCTCCCAGCAGTTTTCAAAATATCCAAAATATCCCAATTTCGAGGCCTGAGCCATATTTTGGAGCCAAAATCTGGCTCTCTGCACGTATTCGCAGTTTGATATTACATGTTTTTATACCCAGCATATGCCAAGTACTGAAAGCAGCAGTGAGTCACATTTTGCACAAACTCCCCTGCAGTTTTCAAAATATCCCAAACATCCCAATTTTTTAGGCCTGAGCCATATTTTTGGGCCAAAATCTGGCTCTCTGCACGTATTCGCAGTTTGAAATTACGACTTTTTTATACCCAACATATTCGAAGTACTGAAAGCAGCGTTTGGTCAAATTTGTCCCAAACCTCCCTGCAGTTCTCAGAATTTCCCAAACATTCCAATTTCGAGGCCTGACCCATATTTTGGAGCCAAATTCTGGCTCTCTGCACGTATTCGCAGTATGATATTACGACTTTTTTTATCCAACATATGCCAAGTACTGAAAGCGGCAGTGAGTCACATTTTGCACAAACTCCCCTGCAGTTTTCAAAATATCCCAAATATCCCAATTTCGAGGCCTGAGCCATATTTTGGAGGCAAATTCTGGCTCTCTGCACGTATTCGCAGTTTGATATTACGAATTTTTTTACCCAATATATGCCAAGTGCTGAAAGCGGCAGTGAGTCACATTTTGCACAAACTCCCCTGCGGTTTTCAAAATATCCCAAACATCCCAATTTCGAGGCCTGAGCCATATTTTTGAGCCAAATTCTGGTTCTCTGCACGTATTCGCAGTTTAAAATTACGACTTTTTTATACCCAACATATTCGAAATACTGAAAGCAGCGTGTGGTCACATATGTCGCAAACCTCCCTGCAGTTTTCAAAATATCCCAAACATACCAATTTCGAGGCCTGAGCCATATTTTGGAGGCAAATTCTGGCTCTCTGCACGTATTCGCAGTTTGATATTACCACTTTTTTTTACCCAACATATGCCAAGTACTGAAAGCGGCAGAGAGTCACATTTTGCACAAACTCCCCTGCAGTTTTCGAAATATCCAAAATATCCCAATTTCGAGGCCTGAGCCATATTTTAGAGCCAAATTCTGCCTCTCTGCACGTATTCGCAGCTTGAAATTACGACTTTTTATACCCAACATATGCCAAGTACTGAAAGCAGCGTTTGCTCAAATTTGTCCCAAACCTCCCTGCAGTTTTCAAAATATCCCAAATATCCCAATTTCGAGGCCAGAGCCATATTTTGGAGCCAAAATCTGGCTCTCTGCACGTATTCGCAGTTTGATATTACGATTTTTTATACCCAACATATGCCAAGTACTGAAAGCGGCAGTGAGTCACATTTTGCACAAACTCCCCTACAGTTTTCAAAATATCCCAAATATCCCAATTTCGAGGCCTGAGCCATATTTTGGAGCCAAATTCCTGCTCTTTGCACGTATTCGCAGTCTGAAATTACGACTTTTTTATACCACACATATGCCAAGTACTGAAAGCGGCGTTTGGTCACATTTGTCCCAAACCTCCCTGCAGTTTTCAAAATATCCCATATATCCCCATTTTGAGGCATGAGCCATATTTTGGAGCCAAATTCTGGCTCTCTGCACGTATTCGCAGTTTGAAATTACGACTTTTTATGCCCAACATATGCCAAGTACTGCAAGCAGCGTTTGGTCACATTTGTCCCAAACCTCCCTGCAGTTTTCAAAATATCCCAAATATCCCAATTTCGAGGCCGGATCCATATTTTGGAGCTAAATTCTAGCTCTCTGCACGTATTCGCAGTTTGATATTACGACGTTTTATACCCAACATATGCCAAGTACTGAAAGCGGCAGAGAGTCACATTTTGCACAAACTCCCCTGCAGTTTTCAAAATATCCCAAACATCCCAATTTCGAGGCCTGAGCCATATTTTTGAGCCAAATTCTGGTTCTCTGCACGTATTCGCAGTTTAAAATTACGACTTTTTTATACCCAACATATTCGAAGTACTGAAAGCAGCGTTTGGTCACATATGTCGCAAACCTCCCTGCAGTTTTCAAAATATCCCAAACATCCCAATTTCAAGGCCTGAGCCATATTTTGGAGGCAAATTCTGGCTCTCTGCACGTATTCACAGTTTGAAATTACGACTTTTTATACCCAACATATGCCAAGTACTGAAAGCGGCGTTTGGTCACATTTGTCCCAAACCTCCCTGCAGTTTTCAAAATATCCAAAATATCCCAATTTCGAGGCCTGAGCCATATTTTGGAGCCAAAATCTGGCTCTCTGCACGTATTCACAGTTTGATATTACATGTTTTCATACCCAGCATATGCCAAGTACTGAAAGCGGCAGTGAGTCACATTTTGCACAAACTCCCCTGCAGTTTTCAAAATATCCCAAACATCCCAATTTCGAAGCCTGAGCCATATTTTTGAGCCAAATTCTGGCTCTCTGCACGTATTCGCAGTTTGAAATTACGACTTTTTTATACCCAACATATTCGAAGTACTGAAAGCAGCGTTTGGTCAAATTTGTCCCAAACCTCCCTGCAGTTCTCAAAATATCCCAAACATCCCAATTTCGAGGCCTGAGCCATATTTTGGAGCCAAATTCTGGCTCTCTGCACGTATTCGCAGTTTGATATTACGACTTTTTTTATCCAACATATGCCAAGTACTGAATGCGGCAGTGAGTCACATTTTGCACAAACTCCCCTGCAGTTTTCAAAATATCCCAAATATCCCAATTTCGAGGCCTGAGCCATATTTTGGATGCAAATTCTGGCTCTCTGCACGTATTCGCAGTTTCATATTACGACTTTTTTTACCCAACATATGCCAAGTACTGAAAGCGGCAGAGAGTCACATTTTGCACAAACTCCCCTGCAGTTTTCGAAATATCCAAAATATCCCAATTTCGAGGCCTGAGACATATTTTGGAGCCAAATTCTTGCTCTTTGCACGTATTCGCAGTTTGAAATTACGACTTTTTTATACCACACATATGCCAAGTACTGAAAGCGGCGTTTGGTCACATTTGTCCCAAACCTCCCTACAGTTTTCAAAATATCCCAAATATCCCAATTTCGAGGCCTGATCCATATTTTGGAGCCAAATTCTGACTCTCTGCACGTATTTGCAGTTTGATATTACGAATTTTTTAACCCAACATATGCCAAGTACTGAAAGCGGCAGTGAGTCACATTTTGCACAAACCCCCCTGCAGTTTTCAAAATATCCCACATATCCCCATTTTGAGGCATGAGCCATATTTTGGAGCCAAATTCTGGCTCTCTGCACGTATTCGCAGTTTGAAATTACGACTTTTTATGCCCAACATATGCCAAGTACTGAAAGCAGCGTTTGGTCACATTTGTCCCAATCCTCCCTGCAGTTTTCAAAATATCCCAAATATCCCAATTTTGAGGCCTGATCCATATTTTGGAGCCATATCCTGACTCTCTGCACGTATTCGCAGTTTGATATTACGAATTTTTTTACCCAATATATGCCAAGTACTGAAAGCGGCAGCGAGTCACATTTTGCACAACCTCCCATGCAGTTTTCGAAATATCCCAAATATCCCAATTTCGAGGCCTGAGCCATATTTTGGAGCCAAATTCTGGCTCTCTGCACGTATTCGCAGTTAAAATTACGGCTTTTTATACCCAACATATGCCAAGTACTGAAAGCGGCGTTTGGTCACATTTGTCCCAAACCTCCCAGCAGTTTTCAAAATATCCAAAATATCCCAATTTCGAGGCCTGAGCCATATTTTGGAGCCAAAATCTGGCTCTCTGCACGTATTCGCAGTTTGATATTACATGTTTTTATACCCAGCATATGCCAAGTACTGAAAGCAGCAGTGAGTCACATTTTGCACAAACTCCCCTGCAGTTTTCAAAATATCCCAAACATCCCAATTTTTTAGGCCTGAGCCATATTTTTGGGCCAAAATCTGGTTCTCTGCACGTATTCGCAGTTTGAAATTACGACTTTTTTATACCCAACATATTCGAAGTACTGAAAGCAGCGTTTGGTCAAATTTGTCCCAAACCTCCCTGCAGTTCTCAGAATTTCCCAAACATTCCAATTTCGAGGCCTGACCCATATTTTGGAGCCAAATTCTGGCTCTCTGCACGTATTCGCAGTATGATATTACGACTTTTTTTATCCAACATATGCCAAGTACTGAAAGCGGCAGTGAGTCACATTTTGCACAAACTCCCCTGCAGTTTTCAAAATATCCCAAATATCCCAATTTCGAGGCCTGAGCCATATTTTGGAGGCAAATTCTGGCTCTCTGCACGTATTCGCAGTTTGATATTACGAATTTTTTTACCCAATATATGCCAAGTGCTGAAAGCGGCAGTGAGTCACATTTTGCACAAACTCCCCTGCGGTTTTCAAAATATCCCAAACATCCCAATTTCGAGGCCTGAGCCATATTTTTGAGCCAAATTCTGGTTCTCTGCACGTATTCGCAGTTTAAAATTACGACTTTTTTATACCCAACATATTCGAAATACTGAAAGCAGCGTGTGGTCACATATGTCGCAAACCTCCCTGCAGTTTTCAAAATATCCCAAACATACCAATTTCGAGGCCTGAGCCATATTTTGGAGGCAAATTCTGGCTCTCTGCACGTATTCGCAGTTTGATATTACCACTTTTTTTTACCCAACATATGCCAAGTACTGAAAGCGGCAGAGAGTCACATTTTGCACAAACTCCCCTGCAGTTTTCGAAATATCCAAAATATCCCAATTTCGAGGCCTAAGCCATATTTTAGAGCCAAATTCTGCCTCTCTGCACGTATTCGCAGCTTGAAATTACGACTTTTTATACCCAACATATGCCAAGTACTGAAAGCAGCGTTTGCTCAAATTTGTCCCAAACCTCCCTGCAGTTTTCAAAATATCCCAAATATCCCAATTTCGAGGCCAGAGCCATATTTTGGAGCCAAAATCTGGCTCTCTGCACGTATTCGCAGTTTGATATTACGATTTTTTATACCCAACATATGCCAAGTACTGAAAGCGGCAGTGAGTCACATTTTGCACAAACTCCCCTACAGTTTTCAAAATATCCCAAATATCCCAATTTCGAGGCCTGAGCCATATTTTGGAGCCAAATTCCTGCTCTTTGCACGTATTCGCAGTCTGAAATTACGACTTTTTTATACCACACATATGCCAAGTACTGAAAGCGGCGTTTGGTCACATTTGTCCCAAACCTCCCTGCAGTTTTCAAAATATCCCATATATCCCCATTTTGAGGCATGAGCCATATTTTGGAGCCAAATTCTGGCTCTCTGCACGTATTCGCAGTTTGAAATTACGACTTTTTATGCCCAACATATGCCAAGTACTGCAAGCAGCGTTTGGTCACATTTGTCCCAAACCTCCCTGCAGTTTTCAAAATATCCCAAATATCCCAATTTCGAGGCCGGATCCATATTTTGGAGCTAAATTCTAGCTCTCTGCACGTATTCGCAGTTTGATATTACGACGTTTTATACCCAACATATGCCAAGTACTGAAAGCGGCAGAGAGTCACATTTTGCACAAACTCCCCTGCAGTTTTCAAAATATCCCAAACATCCCAATTTCGAGGCCTGAGCCATATTTTGGAGCCAAATTCTGCCTCTTTGCACGTATTCGCAGTTTGAAATTACGACTTTTTATACCCAACATATGCCAAGTACTGAAAGCGGCGTTTGGTCACATTTGTCCCAAACCTCCCAGCAGTTTTCAAAATATCCAAAATATCCCAATTTCGAGGCCTGAGCCATATTTTGGAGCCAAAATCTGGCTCTCTGCACGTATTCGCAGTTTGATATTACATGTTTTTATACTCAGCATATGCCAAGTACTGAAAGCAGCAGTGAGTCACATTTTGCACAAACTCCCCTGCAGTTTTCAAAATATCCCAAACATCCCAATTTTGAGGCCTGAGCCATATTTTTGGGCCAAAATCTGGCTCTCTGCACGTATTCGCAGTTTGAAATTACGACTTTTTTATACCCAACATATTCGAAGTACTGAAAGCAGCGTTTGGTCAAATTTGTCCCAAACCTCCCTGCAGTTCTCAGAATTTCCCAAACATTCCAATTTCGAGGCCTGACCCATATTTTGGAGCCAAATTCTGGCTCTCTGCACGTATTCGCAGTTTGATATTACGACTTTTTTTATCCAACATATGCCAAGTACTGAAAGCGGCAGTGAGTCACATTTTGCACAAACTCCCCTGCAGTTTTCAAAATATCCCAAATATCCCAATTTCGAGGCCTGAGCCATATTTTGGAGGCAAATTCTGGCTCTCTGCACGTATTCGCAGTTTGATATTACGAATTTTTTTACCCAATATATGCCAAGTGCTGAAAGCGGCAGTGAGTCACATTTTGCACAAACTCCCCTGCAGTTTTCAAAATATCCCAAACATCCCAATTTCGAGGCCTGAGCCATATTTTTGAGCCAAATTCTGGTTCTCTGCACGTATTTGCAGTTTAAAATTACGACTTTTTTATACCCAACATATTCGAAATACTGAAAGCAGCGTGTGGTCACATATGTCGCAAACCTCCCTGCAGTTTTCAAAATATCCCAAACATACCAATTTCGAGGCCTGAGCCATATTTTGGAGGCAAATTCTGGCTCTCTGCACGTATTCGCAGTTTGATATTACCACTTTTTTTTACCCAACATATGCCAAGTACTGAAAGCGGCAGAGAGTCACATTTTGCACAAACTCCCCTGCAGTTTTCGAAATATCCAAAATATCCCAATTTCGAGGCCTGAGCCATATTTTAGAGCCAAATTCTGCCTCTCTGCACGTATTCGCAGCTTGAAATTACGACTTTTTATACCCAACATATGCCAAGTACTGAAAGCAGCGTTTGCTCAAATTTGTCCCAAACCTCCATGCAGTTTTCAAAATATCCCAAATATCCCAATTTCGAGGCCAGAGCCATATTTTGGAGCCAAAATCTGGCTCTCTGCACGTATTCGCAGTTTGATATTACGATTTTTTATACCCAACATATGCCAAGTACTGAAAGCGGCAGTGAGTCACATTTTGCACAAACTCCCCTACAGTTTTCAAAATATCCCAAATATCCCAATTTCGAGGCCTGAGCCATATTTTGGAGCCAAATTCCTGCTCTTTGCACGTATTCGCAGTCTGAAACTACGACTTTTTTATACCACACATATGCCAAGTACTGAAAGCGGCATTTGGTCACATTTGTCCCAAACCTCCCTGCAGTTTTCAAAATATCCCAAATATCCCAATTTCGAGGCCTGATCCATATTTTGGAGCCAAATTCTGACACTCTGCACGTATTTGCAGTTTGATATTACGAATTTTTTAACCCAACATATGCCAAGAACTGAAAGCGGCAGTGAGTCACATTTTGCACAAACCCCCCTGCAGTTTTCAAAATATCCCATATATCCCCATTTTGAGGCATGAGCCATATTTTGGAGCCAAATTCTGGCTCTCTGCACGTATTCACAGTTTGAAATTACGACTTTTTATGCCCAACATATGCCAAGTACTGCAAGCAGCGTTTGGTCACATTTGTCCCAAACCTCCCTGCAGTTTTCAAAATATCCCAAATATCCCAATTTCGAGGCCGGATCCATATTTTGGAGCTAAATTCTAGCTCTCTGCACGTATTCGCAGTTTGATATTACGACGTTTTATACCCAACATATGCCAAGTACTGAAAGCGGCAGTGAGTCACATTTTGCACAAAATCCCCTGCAGTTTTCAAAATATCCCAAACATCCCAATTTTGAGGCCTGAGCCATATTTTTGAGCCAAAATCTGGCTCTCTGCACGTATTCGCAGTTTGAAATTACGACTTTTTTATACCCAACATATTCGAAGTACTGAAAGCAGCGTTTGGTCAAATTTGTCCCAAACCTCCCTGCAGTTCTCAGAATATCCCAAACATTCCAATTTCGAGGCCTGAGCCATATTTTGGAGCCAAATCCTGACTCTCTGCACGTATTCGCAGTTTGATATTACGAATTTTTTTACCCAATATATGCCAAGTGCTGAAAGCGGCAGTGAGTCACATTTTGCACAAACTCCCATGCAGTTTTCGAAATATCCCAAATATCCCAATTTCGAAGCCTGAGCCATATTTTGGAGCCAAATTCTGGCTCTCTGCACGTATTCGCAGTTAAAATTACGACTTTTTATACCCAACATATGCCAAGTACTGAAAGCGGCGTTTGGTCACATTTGTCCCAAACCTCCCTGCAGTTTTCAAAATATCCCAAATATCCCAATTTCGAGGCGGGAGCCATATTTTGGAGCCAAATTCTAGCTGTCTGCACGTATTCGCAGTTTGATATTACGACGTTTTATACCCAACATATGCCAAGTACTGAAAGCGGCAGTGAGTCACATTTTGCACAAACTCCCCTGCAGTTTTCAAAATATCCCAAACATCCCAATTTCGAGGCCTGAGCCATATTTTTGAGCCAAATTCTGGTTCTCTGCACGTATTCGCAGTTTGAAATTACGACTTTTTTATACCCAACATATTCGAAGTACTGAAAGCCGCGTTTGGTCAAATTTGTCCCAAACCTCCCTGCAGTTCTCAAAATATCCCAAACATCCCAATTTCGAGGCCTGAGCCATATTTTTGAGCCAAATTCTGGCTCTCTGCACGCATTCGCAGTTAGATATTACGACTTTTTTTACCCAACATATGCCAAGTACTGAAAGCGGCAGTGAGTCACATTTTGCACAAACTCCCCTGCAGTTTTCGAAATAGCCCAAATATCCCAATTTCGAGGCGTGAGCCATATTTTGGAGTCAAATTCTGCCTTCTGCACGTATTCGCAGTTTGAAATTACGAATTTTTATACCCAACATATGCCAAGTACTGAAAGCGGCGTTTGGTCACATTTTTCCTAAACCTCCCTGCAGTTTTCAAAATATCCCAAATATCCCAATTTCGAGACCTGAGCCATATTTTTGTGCCAAATTCTGCCTCTCTGCACGCATTCGCAGTTTGATATTACGACTTTTTTTACCCAACATATGCCAAGTACTGAAAGCGGCGTTTGCTCAAATTTGTCCCAAACCTCCCTGCAGTTTTCAAAATATCCAAAATATCCCAATTTCGACGCCTGAGCCATATTTTGGAGCCAAAATCTGGCTCTCTGCACGTATTCGCAGTTTGATATTACATGTTTTTATACCCAGCATATGCCAAGTACTGAAAGCGGCAGTGAGTCACATTTTGCACAAACTCCCCTGCAGTTTTCAAAATATCCCAAAGATCCCAATTTCGAGGCCTGAGCCATATTTTTTAGCCAAATTCTGGCTCTCTGCCCGTATTCGCAGTTTGAAATTACGACTTTTTTATACCCAACATATTCGAAGTACTGAAAGCGGCGTTTGGTCAAATTTGTCCCAAACCTCCCTGCAGTTCTCAAAATATCCTAAACATCCCAATTTCGAGGCCTGAGCCATATTTTTGAGCCAAATTCTGGCTCTCTGCACGCATTCGCAGTTAGATATTACGACTTTTTTTACCCAACATATGCCAAGTACTGAAAGCGGCAGTGAGTCACATTTGGCACAAACTCCCCTGCAGTTTTCGAAATAGCCCAAATATCCCAATTTCGAGGCGTGAGCCATATTTTGGAGCCAAATTCTGCCTCTCTGCACGTATTCGCAGTTTGAAATTACGAATTTTTATACCCAACATATGCCAAGTACTGAAAGCGGCGTTTGGTCACATTTGTCCCAAACCTCCCTGCAGTTTTCAAAATATCCCAAATATCCCAATTTCGAGGCGGGAGCCATATTTTGGAGCCAAATTCTAGCTGTCTGCACGTATTCGCAGTTTGATATTACGACGTTTTATACCCAACATATGCCAAGTACTGAAAGCGGCAGTGAGTCACATTTTGCACAAACTCCCCTGCAGTTTTCAAAATATCCCAAACATCCCAATTTCGAGGCCTGAGCCATATTTTTGAGCCAAATTCTGGTTCTCTGCACGTATTCGCAGTTTGAAATTACGACTTTTTTATACCCAACATATTCGAAGTACTGAAAGCCGCGTTTGGTCAAATTTGTCCCAAACCTCCCTGCAGTTCTCAAAATATCCCAAACATCCCAATTTCGAGGCCTGAGCCATATTTTTGAGCCAAATTCTGGCTCTCTGCACGCATTCGCAGTTAGATATTACGACTTTTTTTACCCAACATATGCCAAGTACTGAAAGCGGCAGTGAGTCACATTTTGCACAAACTCCCCTGCAGTTTTCGAAATAGCCCAAATATCCCAATTTCGAGGCGTGAGCCATATTTTGGAGTCAAATTCTGCCTTCTGCACGTATTCGCAGTTTGAAATTACGAATTTTTATACCCAACATATGCCAAGTACTGAAAGCGGCGTTTGGTCACATTTTTCCTAAACCTCCCTGCAGTTTTCAAAATATCCCAAATATCCCAATTTCGAGACCTGAGCCATATTTTTGTGCCAAATTCTGCCTCTCTGCACGCATTCGCAGTTTGATATTACGACTTTTTTTACCCAACATATGCCAAGTACTGAAAGCGGCGTTTGCTCAAATTTGTCCCAAACCTCCCTGCAGTTTTCAAAATATCCAAAATATCCCAATTTCGACGCCTGAGCCATATTTTGGAGCCAAAATCTGGCTCTCTGCACGTATTCGCAGTTTGATATTACATGTTTTTATACCCAGCATATGCCAAGTACTGAAAGCGGCAGTGAGTCACATTTTGCACAAACTCCCCTGCAGTTTTCAAAATATCCCAAAGATCCCAATTTCGAGGCCTGAGCCATATTTTTTAGCCAAATTCTGGCTCTCTGCCCGTATTCGCAGTTTGAAATTACGACTTTTTTATACCCAACATATTCGAAGTACTGAAAGCGGCGTTTGGTCAAATTTGTCCCAAACCTCCCTGCAGTTCTCAAAATATCCTAAACATCCCAATTTCGAGGCCTGAGCCATATTTTTGAGCCAAATTCTGGCTCTCTGCACGCATTCGCAGTTAGATATTACGACTTTTTTTACCCAACATATGCCAAGTACTGAAAGCGGCAGTGAGTCACATTTGGCACAAACTCCCCTGCAGTTTTCGAAATAGCCCAAATATCCCAATTTCGAGGCGTGAGCCATATTTTGGAGCCAAATTCTGCCTCTCTGCACGTATTCGCAGTTTGAAATTACGAATTTTTATACCCAACATATGCCAAGTACTGAAAGCGGCGTTTGGTCACATTTGTCCCAAACCTCCCTGCAGTTTTCAAAATATCCCAAATATCCCAATTTCGAGGCCAGAGCCATATTTTGGAGCCAAAATCTGGCTCTCTGCACGTATTCGCAGTTTGATATTACGATTTTTTATACCCAACATATGCCAAGTACTGAAAGCGGCAGTGAGTCACATTTTGCACAAACTCCCCTACAGTTTTCAAAATATCCCAAATATCCCAATTTCGAGGCCTGAGCCATATTTTGGAGCCAAATTCTGCCTCTCTGCACGTATTCGCAGTTTGAAATTACGAATTTTTATACCCAACATATGCCAAGTACTGAAAGCGGCGTTTGGTCACATTTGTCCCAAACCTCCCTGCAGTTTTCAAAATATCCCAAATATCCCAATTTCGAGGCCTGATCCATATTTTGGAGCCAAATTCTGACACTCTGCACGTATTTGCAGTTTGATATTACGAATTTTTTAACCCAACATATGCCAAGAACTGAAAGCGGCAGTGAGTCACATTTTGCACAAACCCCCCTGCAGTTTTCAAAATATCCCATATATCCCCATTTTGAGGCATGAGCCATATTTTGGAGCCAAATTCTGGCTCTCTGCACGTATTCACAGTTTGAAATTACGACTTTTTATGCCCAACATATGCCAAGTACTGCAAGCAGCGTTTGGTCACATTTGTCCCAAACCTCCCTGCAGTTTTCAAAATATCCCAAATATCCCAATTTCGAGGCCGGATCCATATTTTGGAGCTAAATTCTAGCTCTCTGCACGTATTCGCAGTTTGATATTACGACGTTTTATACCCAACATATGCCAAGTACTGAAAGCGGCAGTGAGTCACATTTTGCACAAAATCCCCTGCAGTTTTCAAAATATCCCAAACATCCCAATTTTGAGGCCTGAGCCATATTTTTGAGCCAAAATCTGGCTCTCTGCACGTATTCGCAGTTTGAAATTACGACTTTTTTATACCCAACATATTCGAAGTACTGAAAGCAGCGTTTGGTCAAATTTGTCCCAAACCTCCCTGCAGTTCTCAGAATATCCCAAACATTCCAATTTCGAGGCCTGAGCCATATTTTGGAGCCAAATCCTGACTCTCTGCACGTATTCGCAGTTTGATATTACGAATTTTTTTACCCAATATATGCCAAGTGCTGAAAGCGGCAGTGAGTCACATTTTGCACAAACTCCCATGCAGTTTTCGAAATATCCCAAATATCCCAATTTCGAAGCCTGAGCCATATTTTGGAGCCAAATTCTGGCTCTCTGCACGTATTCGCAGTTAAAATTACGACTTTTTATACCCAACATATGCCAAGTACTGAAAGCGGCGTTTGGTCACATTTGTCCCAAACCTCCCTGCAGTTTTCAAAATATCCCAAATATCCCAATTTCGAGGCGGGAGCCATATTTTGGAGCCAAATTCTAGCTGTCTGCACGTATTCGCAGTTTGATATTACGACGTTTTATACCCAACATATGCCAAGTACTGAAAGCGGCAGTTAGTCACATTTTGCACAAACTCCCCTGCAGTTTTCAAAATATCCCAAACATCCCAATTTCGAGGCCTGAGCCATATTTTTGAGCCAAATTCTGGTTCTCTGCACGTATTCGCAGTTTGATATTACATGTTTTTATACCCAGCATATGCCAAGTACTGAAAGCGGCAGTGAGTCACATTTTGCACAAACTCCCCTGCAGTTTTCGAAATAGCCCAAATATCCCAATTTCGAGGCGTGAGCCATATTTTGGAGTCAAATTCTGCCTTCTGCACGTATTCGCAGTTTGAAATTACGAATTTTTATACCCAACATATGCCAAGTACTGAAAGCGGCGTTTGGTCACATTTTTCCTAAACCTCCCTGCAGTTTTCAAAATATCCCAAATATCCCAATTTCGAGACCTGAGCCATATTTTTGTGCCAAATTCTGCCTCTCTGCACGCATTCGCAGTTTGATATTACGACTTTTTTTACCCAACATATGCCAAGTACTGAAAGCGGCGTTTGCTCAAATTTGTCCCAAACCTCCCTGCAGTTTTCAAAATATCCAAAATATCCCAATTTCGACGCCTGAGCCATATTTTGGAGCCAAAATCTGGCTCTCTGCACGTATTCGCAGTTTGATATTACATGTTTTTATACCCAGCATATGCCAAGTACTGAAAGCGGCAGTGAGTCACATTTTGCACAAACTCCCCTGCAGTTTTCAAAATATCCCAAAGATCCCAATTTCGAGGCCTGAGCCATATTTTTTAGCCAAATTCTGGCTCTCTGCCCGTATTCGCAGTTTGAAATTACGACTTTTTTATACCCAACATATTCGAAGTACTGAAAGCGGCGTTTGGTCAAATTTGTCCCAAACCTCCCTGCAGTTCTCAAAATATCCTAAACATCCCAATTTCGAGGCCTGAGCCATATTTTTGAGCCAAATTCTGGCTCTCTGCACGCATTCGCAGTTAGATATTACGACTTTTTTTACCCAACATATGCCAAGTACTGAAAGCGGCAGTGAGTCACATTTGGCACAAACTCCCCTGCAGTTTTCGAAATAGCCCAAATATCCCAATTTCGAGGCGTGAGCCATATTTTGGAGCCAAATTCTGCCTCTCTGCACGTATTCGCAGTTTGAAATTACGAATTTTTATACCCAACATATGCCAAGTACTGAAAGCGGCGTTTGGTCACATTTGTCCCAAACCTCCCTGCAGTTTTCAAAATATCCCAAATATCCCAATTTCGAGGCGGGAGCCATATTTTGGAGCCAAATTCTAGCTGTCTGCACGTATTCGCAGTTTGATATTACGACGTTTTATACCCAACATATGCCAAGTACTGAAAGCGGCAGTGAGTCACATTTTGCACAAACTCCCCTGCAGTTTTCAAAATATCCCAAACATCCCAATTTCGAGGCCTGAGCCATATTTTTTAGCCAAATTCTGGTTCTCTGCACGTATTCGCAGTTTGAAATTACGACTTTTTTATACCCAACATATTCGAAGTACTGAAAGCCGTGTTTGGTCAAATTTGTCCCAAACCTCCCTGCAGTTCTCAAAATATCCCAAACATCCCAATTTCGAGGCCTGAGCCATATTTTTGAGCCAAATTCTGGCTCTCTGCACGCATTCGCAGTTAGATATTACGACTTTTTTTACCCAACATATGCCAAGTACTGAAAGCGGCAGTGAGTCACATTTTGCACAAACTCCCCTGCAGTTTTCGAAATAGCCCAAATATCCCAATTTCGAGGCGTGAGCCATATTTTGGAGTCAAATTCTGCCTTCTGCACGTATTCGCAGTTTGAAATTACGAATTTTTATACCCAACATATGCCAAGTACTGAAAGCGGCGTTTGGTCACATTTTTCCTAAACCTCCCTGCAGTTTTCAAAATATCCCAAATATCCCAATTTCGAGACCTGAGCCATATTTTTGTGCCAAATTCTGCCTCTCTGCACGCATTCGCAGTTTGATATTACGACTTTTTTTACCCAACATATGCCAAGTACTGAAAGCGGCGTTTGCTCAAATTTGTCCCAAACCTCCCTGCAGTTTTCAAAATATCCAAAATATCCCAATTTCGACGCCTGAGCCATATTTTGGAGCCAAAATCTGGCTCTCTGCACGTATTCGCAGTTTGATATTACATGTTTTTATACCCAGCATATGCCAAGTACTGAAAGCGGCAGTGAGTCACATTTTGCACAAACTCCCCTGCAGTTTTCAAAATATCCCAAAGATCCCAATTTCGAGGCCTGAGCCATATTTTTTAGCCAAATTCTGGCTCTCTGCCCGTATTCGCAGTTTGAAATTACGACTTTTTTATACCCAACATATTCGAAGTACTGAAAGCGGCGTTTGGTCAAATTTGTCCCAAACCTCCCTGCAGTTCTCAAAATATCCTAAACATCCCAATTTCGAGGCCTGAGCCATATTTTTGAGCCAAATTCTGGCTCTCTGCACGCATTCGCAGTTAGATATTACGACTTTTTTTACCCAACATATGCCAAGTACTGAAAGCGGCAGTGAGTCACATTTGGCACAAACTCCCCTGCAGTTTTCGAAATAGCCCAAATATCCCAATTTCGAGGCGTGAGCCATATTTTGGAGCCAAATTCTGCCTCTCTGCACGTATTCGCAGTTTGAAATTACGAATTTTTATACCCAACATATGCCAAGTACTGAAAGCGGCGTTTGGTCACATTTGTCCCAAACCTCCCTGCAGTTTTCAAAATATCCCAAATATCCTAATTTCGAGGCCTGAGCCATATTTTGGAGCCAAAATCTGGCTCTCTGCACGTATTCGCAGTTTGATATTACGATTTTTTATACCCAACATATGCCAAGTACTGAAAGCGGCAGTGAGTCACATTTTGCACAAACTCTCCTGCAGTTTTCAAAATATTCCAAATATCCCAATTTCGAGGCCTGAGCCATATTTTGGAGCCAAATTCTTGCTCTTTGCACGTATTCGCAGTTTGAAATTACGACTTTTTTATACCACACATATGCCAAGTACTGAAAGCGGCGTTTGGTCACATTTGTCCCAAACCTCCCTGCAGTTTTCAAAATATCCCAAATATCCCAATTTCGAGGCCTGATCCATATTTTGGAGCCAAATTCTGACTCTCTGCCCGTATTTGCAGTTTGATATTACGAATTTTTTAACCCAACATATGCCAAGTACTGAAAGCGGCAGTGAGTCACATTTTGCACAAACCCCCCTGCAGTTTTCAAAATATCCCACATATCCCCATTTTGAGGCATGAGCCATATTTTGGAGCCAAATTCTGGCTCTCTGCACGTATTCACAGTTTTAAATTACGACTTTTTATGCCCAACATATGCCAAGTACTGAGAGCAGCGTTTGGTCACATTTGTCCCAAACCTCCCTGCAGTTTTCAAAATATCCCAAATATCCCAATTTTGAGGCCTGATCCATATTTTGGAGCCAAATCCTGACTCTCTGCACGTATTCGCAGTTTGATATTACGAACTTTTTTACCCAATATATGC
This sequence comes from Procambarus clarkii, assembly GCF_040958095.1. Classification (NCBI taxonomy): domain Eukaryota; kingdom Metazoa; phylum Arthropoda; class Malacostraca; order Decapoda; family Cambaridae; genus Procambarus; species Procambarus clarkii. Next base: position 24,784,251 of record NC_091221.1, on the reverse strand, counting down.
CAAGTGCTGAAAGCGGCAGTGAGTCACATTTTGCACAAAGTCCCATGCAGTTTTCGAAATATCCCAAATATCCCAATTTCGAGGCCTGAGCCATATTTTGGAGCCAAATTCTGGCTCTCTGCACGTATTCGCAGTTAAAATTACGACTTTTTATACCCAACATATGCCAAGTACTGAAAGCGGCGTTTGGTCACATTTGTCCCAAACTTCCCTGCAGTTTTCAAAATATCCCAAATATTCCAATTTCGAGGCCGGAGCCATATTTTGAAGCCAAATTCTAGCTCTCTGCACGTATTCGCAGTTTGATATTACGACGTTTTATACCAACATATGCCAAGTACTGAAAGCGGCAGTGAGTCACATTTTGCACAAACTCCCCTGCAGTTTTCAAAATATCCCAAACATCCCAATTTCGAGGCCTGAGCCATATTTTTGAGCCAAATTCTGGTTCTCTGCACGTATTCGCAGTTTAAAATTACGACTTTTTTATACCCAACATATTCGAAGTACTGAAAGCAGCGTTTGGTCACATATGTCGCAAACCTCCCTGCAGTTTTCAAAATATCCCAAACATACCAATTTCGAGGCCTGGGGCATATTTTGGAGGCAAATTCTGGCTCTCTGCACATATTCGCAGTTTGATATTACGAATTTTTTTACCCAACATATGCCAAGTACTGAAAGCCGCAGAGTCACATTTTGCACAAACTCCCCTGCAGTTTTCGAAATATCCAAAATATCCCAATTTCGAGGCCTGAGCCATATTTTAGAGCCAAATTCTGCCTCTCTGCACGTATTCGCAGTTTGATATTACGACTTTTTATACCCAACATATGCCAAGTACTGAAAGCGGCGTTTGCTCAAATTTGTCCCAAACCTCCCTGCAGTTTTCAAAATATCCAAAATATCCCAATTTCAAGGCCTGAGCCATATTTTTGAGCCAAAATCTGGCTCTCTCCACGTATTCGCAGTTTGATATTACATGTTTTTATACCCAGCATATGCCAAGTACTGAAAGCGGCAGTGATTCACATTTTGCACAAATTCCCCTGCAGTTTTCAAAATATCCCAAACATCCCAATTTCGAGGCCTGAGCCATATTTTTGAGCCAAATTCTAGTTCTCTGCACGTATTCGCACTTTAAAATTACGACTTTTTTATACCCAACATTTTCGAAGTACTGAAAGCAGCGTTTGGTCACATATGTCGCAAACCTCCCTGCAGTTTTCAAAATATCCCAAACATCCCAATTTCGAGGCCTGAGCCATATTTTTGAGCCAAATTCTGGCTCTCTGCACGTATTCGCAGTTTGAAATTACGACTTTTTTATTCCCAACATATTCGAAGTACTGAAAGTGGCGTTTGGTCAAATTTGTCCCAAACCTCCCTGCAATTCTCAAAATACCCCAAACATCCCAATTTCGAGGCCTGAGCCATATTTTTGAGCCAAATTCTGGCTCTCTGCACGCATTCGCAGTTTGATATTACGACTTTTTTTACCCAACATATGCCAAGTACTGAAAGTTGCAGTGAGTCACATTTTGCACAAACTCCCCTGCAGTTTTCGAAATATCCTAAATATCCCAATTTCGAGGCGTGAGACATATTTTGGAGCCAAATTCTGCCTCTCTGCACGTATTCGCAGAATGAAATTACGAATTTTTATACCCAACATATGCCAAGTACTGAAAGCGGCGTTTGGTCACATTTGTCCCAAACCTCCCTGCAGTTTTCAAAATATCCCAAATATCCCAATTTCGAGGCCTGAGCCATATTTTAGAGCCAAATTCTGCCTCTCTGCACGTATTCGCAGTTTGATATTCCGACTTTTTATACCCAACATATGCCAAGTACTGAAAGCGGCGTTTGCTCAAATTTGTCCCAAACCTCCCTGCAGTTTTCAAAATATCCAAAATATCCCAATTTCAAGGCCTGAGCCATATTTTTGAGCCAAAATCTGGCTCTCTCCACGTATTCGCAGTTTGATATTACATGTTTTTATACCCAGCATATGCCAAGTACTGAAAGCGGCAGTGAGTCACATTTTGCACAAACTCCCCTGCAGTTTTCAAAATATCCCAAACATCCCAATTTCGAGGCCTGAGCCATATTTTTGAGCCAAATTCTAGTTCTCTGCACGTATTCGCACTTTAAAATTACGACTTTTTTATACCCAACATATTCGAAGTACTGAAAGCAGCGTTTGGTCACATATGTCGCAAACCTCCCTGCAGTTTTCAAAATATCCCAAACATCCCAATTTCGAGGCCTGAGCCATATTTTTGAGCCAAATTCTGGCTCTCTGCACGTATTCGCAGTTTGAAATTACGACTTTTTTATTCCCAACATATTCGAAGTACTGAAAGTGGCGTTTGGTCAAATTTGTCCCAAACCTCCCTGCAATTCTCAAAATACCCCAAACATCCCAATTTCGAGGCCTGAGCCATATTTTTGAGCCAAATTCTGGCTCTCTGCACGCATTCGCAGTTTGATATTACGACTTTTTTTACCCAACATATGCCAAGTACTGAAAGTTGCAGTGAGTCACATTTTGCACAAACTCCCCTGCAGTTTTCGAAATATCCCTAAATATCCCAATTTCGAGGCGTGAGCCATATTTTGGAGCCAAATTCTGCGTCTCTGCACGTATTCGCAGTATGAAATTACGAATTTTTATACCCAACATATGCCAAGTACTGAAAGCGGCGTTTGGTCACATTTGTCCCAAACCTCCCTGCAGTTTTCAAAATATCCCAAATATCCCAATTTCGTGGCCGGAGCCATATTTTGGAGCCAAATTCTAGCTCTCTGCACGTATTCGCAGTTTGATATTGCGACGTTTTATACCCAACATATGCCAAGTACTGAAAGCGGCAGTGAGTCACATTTTGCACAAACTGCCCTGCAGTTTTCAAAATATCCCAAACATCCCAATTTCGAGGCCTGAGCCATATTTTTGAGCCAAATTCTGGCTCTCTGCACGCATTCGCAGTTTGATATTACAACTTTTTTTACCCAACATATGCCATGTACTGAAAGTTGCAGTGAGTCACATTTTGCACAAACTCCCCTGCAGTTTTCGAAATATCCCAAATATCCCAATTTCGAGGCGTGAGCCATATTTTGGAGCCAAAATCTGGCTCTCTGCATGTATTCACAGTTTGATATTACGATTTTTTATACCCAACATATGCCAAGTACTAAAAGCGGCAGTGAGTCACATTTTGCACAAACTCCCCTGCAGTTTTCAAAATATCCCAAATATCACAATTTCGAGGCCTGAGCCATATTTTGGAGCCAAATTCTTGCTCTTTGCACGTATTCGCAGTTTGAAATTACGACTTTTTTATACCACACATATGCCAAGTACTGAAAGCGGCGTTTGGTCACATTTGTCCCAAACCTCCCTGCAGTTTTCAAAATATCCCAAATATCCCAATTTCGAGGCCTGATCCATATTTTGGAGCCAAATTCTGACTCTCTGCACGTATTTGCAGTTTGATATTACGAATTTTTTAACCCAACATATGCCAAGTACTGAAAGCGGCAATGAGTCACATTTTGCACAAACCCCCTGCAGTTTTCAAAATATCCCACAGATCCCCATTTTGAGGCATGAGCCATATTTTGGAGCCAAATTCTGGCTCTCTGCACGAATTCGCATTTTGAAATTACGACTTTTTATGCCCAACATATGCCAAGTACTGAAAGCGGCGTTTGGTCACATTTATCCCAAACCTCTCTGCAGTTTTCAAAATATCCCAAATATCCCAATTTTGAGGCCTGATCCATATTTTGGAGCCAAATCCTGACTCTCTGCACGTATTCGCAGTTTGATATTACGATTTTTTTTACCCAATATATGCCAAGTACTGAAAGCGGCAGTCAGTCACATTTTGCACAAACTCCCATGCAGTTTTCGAAATATCCCAAATATCCCAATTTCGAGGCCTGAGCCATATTTTGGAGCCAAATTCTGGCTCTCTGCACGTATTCGCAGTTAAAATTACGACTTTTTATACCCAACATATGCCAAGTCCTGCAAGCGGCGTTTGGTCACATTTGTCCCAAACTTCCCTGCAGTTTTCAAAATATCCCAAATATCCCAATTTCGAGGCCGGAGCCATATTTTGGAGCCAAATTCTAGCTCTCTGCACGTATTCGCAGTTTGATATTACGACGTTTTATACCCAACATATGCCAAGTACTGAAAGCGGCAGTGAGTCACATTTTGCCCAAACTCCCCTGCAGTTTTCAAAATATCCCAAACATCCCAATTTCGAGGCCTGAGCCATATTTTTGAGCCAAATTCTGGTTCTCTGCACGTATTCGCAGTTTAAAATTACAACTTTTTTATACCCAACATATTCGAAGTACTGAAAGCAGCGTTTGGTCACATATGTCGCAAACCTCCCTGCAGTTTTCAAAATATCCCAAACATCCCAATTTCAAGGCCTGAGCCATATTTTGGAGGCAAATTCTGACTCTCTGCACGTATTCGCAGTTAAAATTACGACTTTTTATACCCAACATATGCCAAGTACTGAAAGCGGCGTTTGGTCACATATGTCCCAAACCTCCCTGCAGTTTTCAAAATATCCAAAATATCCCAATTTCGAGGCATGAGCCATATTTTGGAGCCAAAATCTGGCTCTCTGCACGTATTCGCAGTTTGATATTACATGTTTTTATACCCAGCATATGCCAAGTACTGAAAGCGGCAGTGAGTCACATTTTGCACAAACTCCCCTGCAGTTTTCAAAATATCCCAAACATCCCAATTTCGAGGCCTGAGCCATATTTTTGAGCCAAATTCTGGCTCTCTGCACGTATTCGCAGTTTGAAATTACGACTTTTTTATACCCAACATATTCGAAGTACTGAAAGCGGCGTTTGGTCAAATTTGTCCCAAACCTCCCTGCAGTTCTCAAAATATCCCAACATCCCAATTTCGAGGCCTGAGCCATATTTTTGAGCCAAATTCTGGCTCTCTGCACGCATTCGCAGTTTGATATTACGACTTTTCTTACCCAACATATGCCAAGTACTGAAAGCGGCAGTGAGTCAAATTTTGCACAAACTCCCCTGCAGTTTTCGAAATATCCCAAATATCCCAATTTCGAGGCGTGAGCCATATTTTGGAGCCAAATTCTGCTTCTCTGCACGTATTCGCAGTTTGAAATTACGAATTTTTATACCCAACATATGCCAAGTACTGAAAGCGGCGTTTGGTCACATTTGTCCCAAACCTCCCTGCAGTTTTCAAAATATCCCAAATATCCCAATTTCGAGGCCGGAGCCATATTTTGGAGCCAAATTCTTGCTCGTTGCACGTATTCGCAGTTTGAAATTACGACTTTTTTATACCACACATATGCCAAGTACTGAAAGCGGCATTTGGTCACATTTGTCCCAAACCTCCCTGCAGTTTTTAAAATATCCCAAATATCCCAATTTCGAGGCCTGATCCATATTTTGGAGCCAAATTCTGACTCTCTGCACGTATTTGCAGTTTGATATTACGAATTTTTTAACCCAACATATGCCAAGTACTGAAAGCGGCATTGAGTCACATTTTGCACAAACCCCCTGCAGTTTTCAAAATATCCCACATATCCCCATTTTGAGGCTTAAGGGGGCAACTCACCCGATTTAAAAAATTGTTGTAGGGTATTCATAATTTATTATCCTGATACATGTGAAAGGTGCTGCACCTAGGCCAAGTTTCAGCATCTCAGCCTAAATAGAGACGGAGAAAAAAAACAAAAACAAAAAAAGACGAATTTTTCAACCATGTTCAAAAAATTTCACAGCCCACAATTGTGAACCAAAATCATTTATAAGACACTCAGCTATGACCTTACTATATAATAAAGATTTGCATGTCACATTATTATCCCAGATGTATTTAGTGCAATACTACAGATTTTATAAAAGTTTCCCAAAAAAGTATGCAACAAAATGAGGTGTATCATTATTTATAAAATCAATAAATCTACGTAGATAAGAATAATGACATGCGTTTATAGAGGCGTATTTTCTACATATAATGTGCAAGTTTCATAAAATAGAATAATAAATAAAGGCTGTGAAATTTTATCTAGTATTAAAAGTTGGAGTTGCGTAGCGCGCTCTCAAAGTCTACTGAACCTGCGGTCACTCGTGAGTGGTGATTTACGCATTGCGGGCAGCTCGTATGGAGAGCTCGTATGCATTTAGCTGTCAATGCTTCTCTCTTGTTCGTTTGGTAAGTCATATTGCAGTACAAATAGCTAAAAATCCAAAAATAGCATGTTCTGGGAGATATTGTGTGAGCGCGTCAGCATACATCCTCTCTCCATGAGAGACACGCAGTCACTGACTGCACCACCCTCGTGTCAGACCATATGTTGTGTTGCCATATGGTTAGTTTATATTCATTTTATGCATAACATGTTATTTTCAACGCTATTACGAAAAATAAGACATCTACAACGTAAGATACAATACCCCGCGGCGCACTCACGGCGCGAGGACCAGATTCACGAAAGTTGCAGCGGGAAATTTGACTGTAATTACGTTATTTTTCAAGATATCATTAAACGGTTTGGACCACAGTGTTGCCAGAACGTTGTAGTATTTTTCGTAATTTTTCGTAAATATTCCATTTTTCATCGGATTTTCGGGTGACATGGCCCCATAAGCCATATTTTGGAGCCAAATTCTGGCTCTCTGCACGTATTCGCAGTTTGAAATTACGACTTTTTATGCCCAACATATGCCAAGTACTGAAAGCAGCGTTTGGTCACATTTGTCCCAAACCTCCCTGCAGTTTTCAAAATATCCCAAATATCCCAATTTTGAGGCCTGATCCATATTTTGGCGCCAAATCCTGACTCTCTGCACGTATTGGCAGTTTGATATTACGAATTTTTTTACCCAATATATGCCAAGTACTGAAAGCGGCAGTGAGTCACATTTTGCACAAACTCCCATGCAGTTTTCGAAATATCCCAAATATCCCAATTTCGAGGCCTGAGCCATATTTTGGAGCCAAATTCTGGCTCTCTGCACGTATTCGCAGTTTGAAATTACGACTTTTTTATACCCAACATATTCGAAGTACTGAAAGCGGCGTTTGGTCAAATTTGTCCCAAACCTCCCTGCAGTTCTCAAAATATCCCAACATCCCAATTTCGAGGCCTGAGCCATATTTTTGAGCCAAATTCTGGCTCTCTGCACGCATTCGCAGTTTGATATTACGACTTTTCTTACCCAACATATGCCAAGTACTGAAAGCGGCAGTGAGTCAAATTTTGCACAAACTCCCCTGCAGTTTTCGAAATATCCCAAATATCCCAATTTCGAGGCGTGAGCCATATTTTGGAGCCAAATTCTGCTTCTCTGCACGTATTCGCAGTTTGAAATTACGAATTTTTATACCCAACATATGCCAAGTACTGAAAGCGGCGTTTGGTCACATTTGTCCCAAACCTCCCTGCAGTTTTCAAAATATCCCAAATATCCCAATTTCGAGGCCGGAGCCATATTTTGGAGCCAAATTCTTGCTCTTTGCACGTATTCGCAGTTTGAAATTACGACTTTTTTATACCACACATATGCCAAGTACTGAAAGCGGCATTTGGTCACATTTGTCCCAAACCTCCCTGCAGTTTTTAAAATATCCCAAATATCCCAATTTCGAGGCCTGATCCATATTTTGGAGCCAAATTCTGACTCTCTGCACGTATTTGCAGTTTGATATTACGAATTTTTTAACCCAACATATGCCAAGTACTGAAAGCGGCATTGAGTCACATTTTGCACAAACCCCCTGCAGTTTTCAAAATATCCCACATATCCCCATTTTGAGGCTTAAGGGGGCAACTCACCCGATTTAAAAAATTGTTGTAGGGTATTCATAATTTATTATCCTGATACATGTGAAAGGTGCTGCACCTAGGCCAAGTTTCAGCATCTCAGCCTAAATAGAGACGGAGAAAAAAAACAAAAACAAAAAAAGACGAATTTTTCAACCATGTTCAAAAAATTTCACAGCCCACAATTGTGAACCAAAATCATTTATAAGACACTCAGCTATGACCTTACTATATAATAAAGATTTGCATGTCACATTATTATCCCAGATGTATTTAGTGCAATACTACAGATTTTATAAAAGTTTCCCAAAAAAGTATGCAACAAAATGAGGTGTATCATTATTTATAAAATCAATAAATCTACGTAGATAAGAATAATGACATGCGTTTATAGAGGCGTATTTTCTACATATAATGTGCAAGTTTCATAAAATAGAATAATAAATAAAGGCTGTGAAATTTTATCTAGTATTAAAAGTTGGAGTTGCGTAGCGCGCTCTCAAAGTCTACTGAACCTGCGGTCACTCGTGAGTGGTGATTTACGCATTGCGGGCAGCTCGTATGGAGAGCTCGTATGCATTTAGCTGTCAATGCTTCTCTCTTGTTCGTTTGGTAAGTCATATTGCAGTACAAATAGCTAAAAATCCAAAAATAGCATGTTCTGGGAGATATTGTGTGAGCGCGTCAGCATACATCCTCTCTCCATGAGAGACACGCAGTCACTGACTGCACCACCCTCGTGTCAGACCATATGTTGTGTTGCCATATGGTTAGTTTATATTCATTTTATGCATAACATGTTATTTTCAACGCTATTACGAAAAATAAGACATCTACAACGTAAGATACAATACCCCGCGGCGCACTCACGGCGCGAGGACCAGATTCACGAAAGTTGCAGCGGGAAATTTGACTGTAATTACGTTATTTTTCAAGATATCATTAAACGGTTTGGACCACAGTGTTGCCAGAACGTTGTAGTATTTTTCGTAATTTTTCGTAAATATTCCATTTTTCATCGGATTTTCGGGTGACATGGCCCCATAAGCCATATTTTGGAGCCAAATTCTGGCTCTCTGCACGTATTCGCAGTTTGAAATTACGACTTTTTATGCCCAACATATGCCAAGTACTGAAAGCAGCGTTTGGTCACATTTGTCCCAAACCTCCCTGCAGTTTTCAAAATATCCCAAATATCCCAATTTTGAGGCCTGATCCATATTTTGGCGCCAAATCCTGACTCTCTGCACGTATTGGCAGTTTGATATTACGAATTTTTTTACCCAATATATGCCAAGTACTGAAAGCGGCAGTGAGTCACATTTTGCACAAACTCCCATGCAGTTTTCGAAATATCCCAAATATCCCAATTTCGAGGCCTGAGCCATATTTTGGAGCCAACTTCTGGCTCTCTGCACGTATTCGCAGTTAAAATTACGACTTTTTATACCCAACATATGCCAAGTACTGAAAGCGGCGTTTGGTCACATTTGTCCCAAACCTCCCTGCAGTTTTCAAAATATCCCAAATATCCCAATTTCGAGGCCGGAGCCATATTTTGGAGCCAAATTCTAGCTCTCTGCATGCACGTATTCGCAGTTTGATATTACAACGTTTTATACCCAACATATGCCAAGTACTGAAAGCGGCAGTGAGTCACATTTTGCACAAACTCCCCTGCAGTTTTCAAAATATCCCAAACATCCCAATTTCGGGGCCTGAGCCATATTTTGGAGCCATATTCTGGCTCTCTGCACGTATTCGCAGTTTGATATTACGACTTTTTTTTATCCAACATATGCTAAGTACTGAAAGCGGCAGTGAGTCACATTTTGCACAAACTCCCCTGCAGTTTTCAAAATATCCCAAACATCCCAATTTCGGGGCCTGAGCCATATTTTGGAGCCATATTCTGGCTCTCTGCACGTATTCGCAGTTTGATATTACGACTTTTTTTATCCAACATATGCTAAGTACTGAAAGCGGCAGTGAGTCACATTTTGCACAAACTCCCCTGAAGTTTTCAAAATATCCCAAATATCCCAATTTCGAGGCCTGAGCCATATTTTGGAGCCAAATTCTTGCTCTTTGCACGTATTTGCAGTTTGAAATTACTACTTTTTTATACCACACGTATGCCAAGTACTGAAAGCGGCGTTTGGTCACATTTGTCCCAAACCTCCCCGCAGTTTTCAAAATATCCCAAATATCCTAATTTCGAGGCCTGAGCCATTTTTTGGAGCCAAATTCTGGCTCTCTGCACGTATTCGCAGTTTGATATTACGAATTTTTTTATCCAACATATGCCAAATACTGAAAGCGGCAGTGAGTCACATTTTGCACAAACCCCCCTGCAGTTTTCAAAATATCCCACATATCCCCATTTTGAGGCATGAGCCATATTTTGGAGCCAAATTCTGGTTCTCTGCACGTATTCGCAGTTTAAAATTACGACTTTTTTATACCCAACATATTCGAAGTACTGAAAGCAGTGTTTAGTCACATATGTCGCAAACCTCCCTGCAGTTTTCAAAATATCCCAAACATCCCAATTTCGAGGCCTGAAGCATATTTTGGAGGCAAATTCTGGCTCTCTGCACGTATTCGCAGTTTGAAATTACGACTTTTTATACCCAACATATGCCAAGTACTGAAAGCGGCGTTTGCTCAAATTTGTCCCAAACCTCCCTGCAGTTTTCAAAATATCCAAAATATCCCAATTTCGAGGCCTGAGCTATACTTTGGAGCCAAAATCTGGCTCTCTCACTTTTTATACCCAGCATATGCCAAGTACTGACCCAGCAAACAATTTTAGGTTGCCACAACATATCTGGAAAGTATTTGAAAGGATTGGAAACGTTTGTTTTATCGTATCAGATACGATATTGTGTGTGGACTTAATAGGTTTCCAAAACTTATAACCAAAACCTACGTATCTAACACTAATTTGAGATGTTGTGGCAACTTTACAATCCTAACCTGAATCATTCATAATCCATTCATATACCAATATGAATCTCTTGTGAAAGGTTTGAGCCAATAATCTGAACCCTTTTCACATCTTTGTGTTTAAAGTTAAATTTCTTGAAATTAAATTATATTTTATATTATATTATTTTTATTATATTTTATATTATATTATTTTTATTATATTTTATATTACATTATTATTTTCAATTTAAATATTAAAACCAATTTAAGGGTAAAAAAATTCTAATAATTTATATTTCTTTTATTATTTACTAAAAATTATAATTATTTACTAACGGAGAGAGGGGAGGCTGTACGGCGGAGAGTGGCGGCTGTGGCGGACAGTGGCGGCGGTGGCGGATAGTGGCGGCGGGCGGACAGTGGCAGCGGTGGCGGATAGTGGCGACGGGCGGACAGTGGTGGCGGGCAGACAGTGGCGGCGGCGGGCGGACAGTGGCGGCGGGCGGACAGTGGCGGCAGGCGGACAGTGGCGGCCGTGGCGGATAGTGGCGGCGGGCGGACAGTGGCGGCGGGCGGACAGTGGCGGCGGCGGGCGGACAGTGGCGGCGGGCGGACAGTGGCGGCGGTGGCGGCGGGCGGACAGTGGCGGCGGGCGGACAGTGGCGGCGGTGGCGGATAGTGGCGGTGGGCGGACAGTGGCGGCGGTGGCGGATAGTGGCGGCGGGCGGACAGTGGCGGCGGGCGGACAGTGGCGGCGGGCGGACAGTGGCGGCGGATAGTGGCGGCTGTGGAGGATAGTGGCGGCGGGCGGACAGTGGCGGCGGCGGGCGGACAGTGGCGGCGGCGGGCGGACAGTGGTGGCGGCGGGCGGACAGTGGTGGCGGCGGGCGGACAGTGGTGGCGGCGGGCGGACAGTGGTGGCGGCAGGCGGACAGTGGTGGCGGCGGGCGGACAGTGGTGGCGGTGGGCGGACAGTGGTGGCGGTGGCGGACAGTGGTGGCGGTGGCGGACAGTGATGGACAGTGGCGGCGGTGGCGGACAGTGGCGGCGGTGGCGGACAGTGGCGGCGGTGGCGGACACTGGCGGCTGTGTCTGGCGGGGGTGGTGGGCGGTGGCGGGCGGCGGCGGCTGTGGTGGGATGGTGGCGGCGGTGGTGGTGGGGGGTGGCGGCTGTCGGTGGTGGGTGGTGGCGGCGGTGGTGGCGGCGGCGGCTGGTGGTGGTGGGTGCATGGTGGCGGCGGTGGTGGCGGCGGCGGTTGGCGGTGGTGGGTGGTGGCGGCGGTGGTGGCGACGGCGGCGGCTGGTGGTGGTGGGTGGTGGCGGCGGTGGTGGCGGCGGCGGCTGGCGGTGGTGGGTGGTGGCGGCGGTGGTGGCGGCGGCGGCTGGTGGTGGTGGGTGGTGGCGGCGGGTGGTGGGTGGTGGCGGCTGTGGTGGGTGGTGGCGATCGGCGGTGGTGGGGGCTGGTGGCGGCTGGCGGTGGCGGCTTGCGGTGGCGACTGTGGCAACGGGCGGTGACGGCTGATAGCGGGCGGTGGTAGCGGCTGGTGGCAGGTGGTGGTGGCGGTGGTGGCGGCTGGTGGTGGCGGCTGGTGGCGGGCGGTGGCAGCTGGTGGCGGCTGGTGGTGACGGCTGGTGGCAGTGGCAGCTGATGGCGGCTGGTGGTGGCGGTGATGGCGGCTGGTGGTGGCGGCTGGCGGTGGCGACTGTGGCAACGGGCGGTGGCGGCTGATGTCGGGCGGTGGTGGCGGCTGGTGGTGGTGGCAGCTGGTGGCGGCTGGTGGCGGGCGGTGGTGGCGGCTGGTGGTGGTGGCAGCTGGTGGCGGTGATGGCGGCTGGTGGTGGTGGTAGTGGTGATGGCGGCTGGTGGCGGGCGGTGGCGGGCGGTGGCGGGCGGTGGCGGCTTGTGGCGGCTGGTGGTGGCGGCGGTGGTGGGTGGTGGTGGCGGCTGTGGTGGGTGGTGGCGGTGGTGTCGGCGGCGGCTGTGGTGGGTGGTGGTGGTGGCGGCGGCGGCTGTGGTGGGTGGTGGCGGCGGCGGCGGTGATGGGTGGTGGCGGCGGTGGTGGTGGGTGGTGGTGGCGGGTGGCGGTGGTGGGTGGCGGTGGCGGGTGGCGGCTGGTGGTGGGTGGTGGCGGCGGGTGGTGGGTGGCAGTGGCTGGTGGCGGGTGGCAGCTGGTGGTGGGTGGTGGCGGGTGGCGGCTGGTGGTGGGTGGTGGCAGGTGGCGGCTGGTGGTGGGTGGTGGGTGGTGGCGGGTGGCGGCTGGTGGTGGGTGGCGGGTGGCGGCGGGTGGCGGCTGGTGGCGGCCAGCTGGGACACACCCCTCACCACTGAAGGTCTGAGCACAACTAACCATGTGTCTCTCACCACCAGCCCAGTGTTGCCAGCTCGCGCTCTCAAAATGTTTCCTTCAAAGATTGTATATTATCTTTGAACAACAAGTTTGATTATGAAGGAAATAATGCATATATTATTGTCACATTAATACTGTGCAATATCTTATTAAATTCCTGCTAAATAATTATAATTTGAAACAGGACAAAAAATCCAACATATATATAAAAACCAACATTAGAGATCACGAGGCCTAGGCCTAGGCCTATCTGTGACCACACATCCTGCTTTGCTGGCCTGCTACCCTCTCACACCTCACACTCTTAACTCTCTCATAATCACTCTCACTCTCAATCACTCTTACGCACTATTACTCACTCTTACTCTCAATCACTCTTACACACTATTACTCACTCTTACTCTCAATCACTCTTACGCACTATTACTCACTCTTACTCTCAGTCATCCTTACTCACTCTCATACTCACTCTTACTCTGTCACTCTTACTCTCTGTCACTCTTACTCTCTGTCACTCTTACTCTCTGTCACTCTTACTCTCTGTCCCTCTTACTCGGTCATTCTTACTCACTCTCAGTCACCCTTACCCATTCATACTCACTCTCTCACTCTTACTCTCATACTCTTACTCTCAATTACTCTTACTCTCAATCACTCTTACTCCCAATCACTCCTACTCCCAATCACTCCTACTCTCAATCACTCCTACTATCATTCTTACTCTTAATCTTACTCCCAATCACTCTTACTCCCAATCACTCTTACTCTCAATCACTCTTACTCTCAATCACTCTTACTCTCAATCACACTTACTCTCATTCTTACTCTTACTCACTCTTACTCTCAATCACTCTTATTCTCATTCTTACTCCTACTCTCACTCTAACTCCTACTCCCAATCACTCTTACTCCCAGTCACTCTTACTCTCAATCACTCTTACTCCCAATCACTCTTACTCTCAATCACTCTTACTCTCAATCACTCTTACTCTCAATCACTCTTACTCTCACTAACTCTCAATCACTCTTACTCTCACTCTAACTCTCAATCACTCTTACTCTCATACTCACCCTTACTCTCAATCACTTTACTCTCACTCTTACTCATTCTGTCACCCTTACTCTCACTCTTACTCACTCTGTCACTCTTACTCACTCTCAGTCACTCTTACTTATACTCACTCTTACTCACACTTACACACTCTCTGGCACTCTCACTCACCTTCAGTCACTCTTACTCACTCTTACCCACTCTCACTCACTCTTACTCACTCTAGTTAATAAGAACACGCCAATATAAGACAACAAAACGTTTTCAGATTCTTTCTCACCACTTTCCAGCAACTTTTATAATTTATATAAATTGTCTTAGGGAATAATACATAAATTATATATTTAAACATATTAGTGTTTAGTGGAATGCATAAGAAGTCAAATTGTGTTAAAAAGAGCGATTTTTAGAAAATTTGGACAACTACTTTTTTCTGTTCATATTATAACTAAATGGATTTTAAAGGTTTCACTCAGCCAATATATATCATTCACAATTTATTAATGAATTTTACAAAAAAACACCATAAATTTTATATTTAAACGTGTAAAAACTATTTGTTTTACATTTGGAAGAAAATAATTGTAGAAAAACAATTTATAATTAAACCTTTGTGTTTGGATTTTTTGAGTAAAAGTTTCTCAAAGGCTCTCCTGCACCATTCTCAATGCAAATCATTCCCACACCTATGGGAAGAGATAGGCGAACGTTGTGTAGATGATTTGTGTTTGCTGGGTTGGCATATGTTGGGTATAAAAAAGTCGCAATTTCAAACTGCGAATACATGCAGAGAGCCAGAATTTGGCTCCAAAATATGGCTCAGGCCTCGAAATTGGGATATTTGGGATATTTCGAAAACTGCAGGGGAGTTTGTGCAAAATGTGACTCACTGCCGCTTTTAGGGCTTGGCATATGTTGGGTATAAAAAGTCGTAATATGAAACTGCGAATACGTGCATAGAGCCAGAATTTGGCTCCAAAATATGGCTCAGGCTACGAAATTGGGATGTTTGGTATATTTTGAAAACTGCAGGAAGGATTAGGACAAATGTGACCAAACGCCGCTTTCAATACTTGGCATATGTTGGTTATAAAAAGTCGTAATTTCAAACTGCAAATACGATCAGAGAGCCTGAATTTAGCTCCAAAATATGGTTCCGGCCTCGAATTTGGGATGTTTGGGATATATTGAAAACTGAAGGGGAGTTTGTTCAGAATGTGACTCAATGCCACTTTCAGTACTTGGCATATGTTGGGTATAAAAAGTCGTAATATCAAACTGCGAATACGTGCAGAAAGCCAGAATTTGGCTCCAAAATATGGGTCAGGCCACGAAATTGGGATGTTTGGGATATTTTGAAAACTGCTGGGGAGTTTGATCAAAATATTACCAAACGCTGCTGTCAGTACTTAGCATATGTTGGGTATAAAAAATTCGTAATTTCAAACTGCGAATACGTGCAGAGAGTCAGAATTTTGCTCCAAAATATGGCTCAGGCATTGAAATTGGGATGTTTGGGATATTTAGAAAACTGCAGGAGAGTTTGTGCAAAATGTGACTCACTGATGCTTTTAGTACTTGGCATATGTTGGGTATAAAAAGTCCTAATATCAAACTGCGAATACGTGCAGAGAGCCAGAATTTGGCTTTAAAATAAGGCTCAGCCCAGCAAACAATTTTAGGTTGCCACAACATATCTGGAAAGTATTTGAAAGTATTGGAAACGTTTGTTTTATCGTATCAGATATGATATTGTGTGTGGACTTAAATAGGTTTCCAAAACTTATAACCAAGACATATGTATCTAACACTAATTTGAGATGTTGTGGCAACTTTACACTCCTAACATGAGTCATTCATAATCCATTCATACACCAATATGAATCTCTTATGAAAGGTTTGAGCCAATAATCTGAACCCTTTTCACATCTTTGTGTTTAAAGTTAAATTTCTTGAAATGAAATTATATTTTATATTATATTATTTTTATTATATTTTATATTATATTATTATTTTCAATTTAAATGTTAAAACCAATTTAAGGGTAAAAAAAATCTAATAATTTATATTTCTTTTATTATTTACTAATGGAGAGAGGGGAGGCTGTACGGCGGAGAGTGGCGGCTGTGGCGGACAGTGGCGGCAGTGGCGGATAGTGGCGGCGGGCGGACAGTGGCGGCGGGCGGACAGTGGCGGCGGCGGGCGGACAGTGGCGGTGGGCGGACAGTGGTGGCGGTGGCAGATAGTGGGGGCGGGCGGACAGTGGCGGATAGTGGCGGCGGGCGGACAGTTGCGGCGGGCGGACAGTGGCGGCGGGCGGACAGTGGCGGCTGTGGCGGATAGTGGCGGCGGCGGGCGGACAGTGGCGGCGGCGGGCGGACAGTGGCGGCGGCGGGCGGACAGTGGCGGCGGCGGGCGGACAGTGGCGGCGGCGGGCGGACATTGGCGGCGGCGGGCGGACAGTGGCGGCGGCGGACGGACAGTGGCGGCGGCGGGCGGACAGTGGCGGCGGCGGGCAGACAGTGGCGGCGGCGGGCGGACAGTGGTGGCGGCGGGTGGACAGTGGTGGCGGCGGGCGGACAGTGGTGGCGGCGGGCGGACAGTGGTGGTGGCGGCGGGCGGACAGTGGTGGCGGTGGCAGACAGTGGTGATGGTGGCAGAAAGTGGTGGCGGTGGCGGACAGTGGTGGCGGTGGCGGATAGTGGCAGTGGGCGGACAGTGGCGGCGGGCGGACAGTGGCGGCGGTGGCGGATAGTGGCGGCGGGCGGACAGTGGCGTCGGGCGGACAGTGGCGGCGGTGGCGGATAGTGGCGGCGGGCGGACAGTGGCGGCGGGCGGACAGTGGCGGCGGTGGCGGATAGTGGCGGCGGGCGGACAGGGCGGCGGCGGGCGGACAGTGGCGGCGGGCGGACAGTGGCGGCTGTGGCGGATAGTGGCGGCGGGCGGACCGTGGCGGCTTTGGCGGCGGTGGTGGACAGTGGCGGCGGGCGGACAGTGGCGGCGGCGGGCGGACAATGGCGGCGGCGGGCGGACAGTGGCGGCGGCGGGCGGACAGTGGCGGCGGCGGGCGAACATTGGCGGCGGCGGGCGGACAGTGGAGGCGGCAGGCGGACAGTGGAGGCGGCGGGCGGAGAGTGGAGGCGGCGGGCGGACAGTGGAGGCGGCGGCCGGACAGTGGTGGCGGCGGGCGGACAGTGGTGGCGGCGGGCGGACAGTGGTGGCGGCGGGCGGACAGTGGTGGCGGCGGGCGGACAGTGGTGGCGGCGGGCGGACAGTGGTGGCGGTGGCAGACAGTGGTGGCGGTGGCGGACAGTGGCGGACAGTGGCGGCGGTGGCGGACAGTGACGGCGGTGGCGGACAGTGGCGGCGGTGGCGGACAGTGGCGGCGGTGGCGGACACTGGCGGCTGTGTCTGGCGGTGGTGGCGGGCGGTGGCGGGTGGCGGCGTCTGTGATGAGTGGTGGCGGCTGGCGGTGGTGGGTGGTGGCGGCGGTGGTGGTGGGTGGTGGTGGCGGCGGTGGTGGTGGGTGGTGGTGGCGGCGGCGGCTGGTGGTGGTGGGTGGTGGCGGCGGTGGTGGTGGGTGGTGGTGGCGGCGGTGGTGGTGGGTGGTGGCGGCGGCGGCTGGTGGTGGTGGATAGTGGCGGCGGGTGGTGGGTGGTGGCGGCGGCTGGTGGTGGTGGGTGGTGGCGGCGGGTGGTGGGTGGTGGCGGCTGTGGTGGGTGGTGGCGGGCGGTGGCGGGCGGTGGCGGGCGGTGGCGGCTGTGATGGGTGGTGACGATCGGCGGTGGGGGGGGGCTGGTGGCGGCTGGCGGTGGCGGCTTGCGGTGGCGACTGTGGCAACGGGCGGTAACGGCTCATAGCGGGCGGTGGTGGCGGCTGGTGGCAGGTGGTGATGGCGGTGGTGGCGGCTGGTGGTGGCGGCTGGTGGTGGTGGCAGCTGGTGGCGGTGATGGTGGCTGGTGGTGGTGGCAGCTGGTGGCGGTGATGGCGGCTGGTGGTGGTGGTGGTGGTGGTGGTGGCGGCTGGTGGTGGTGGCAGCTGGTGGCGGTGATGGCGGCTGGTGGTGGTGGCAGCTGGTGGTGGTGATGGCGGCTGGTGGTGGTGGTGGTGGCAGCTGGTGGCGGCTGGTGGCGGTGATGGCGGCTGGTGGTGGTGGTGGTGGTGATGGCGGCTGGTGGCGGGCGGTGGCGGACGGTGGCGGCTTGTGGCGGCTGGTGGTGGCGGCGGTGGTGGGTGGTGGTGGTGGTGGTGGGTGGTGGTGGCGGCTGTGGTGGGTGGTGGCGGTGGTGTCGGCGGCGGCTGTGGTGGGTGGTGGCGGCGGCGGCGGCGGTGATGGGTGGTGGCGGCGGCGGTGGTGGTGGGTGGTGGTGGCGGCGGCGGTGATGGGTGGTGGCGGCGGTGGTGGTGGGTGGTGGTGGCGGCGGAGGCTGGTGGTGGTGGGTGGTGGTGGTGGGTGGTGGCGGTGGGTGGCGGTGGTGGGTGGCGGTGGCTGGTGGCGGGTGGCGGCTGGTGGTGGGTGGCGGCGGCGGGTGGTGAGTGGCGGTGGTGGGTGGCGGGTGGCTGGTGGCGGCTGGTGGTGGGTGTTGGCGGCGGGTGGTGAGTGGCGGTGGTGGGTGGCGGTGGCTGGTGGTGGGTGGCGGTGGCTGGTGGCGGGTGGCGGCTGGTGGCGGGTGGTGGCGGGTGGCGGCTGGTGGTGGGTGGTGGCGGGTGGCGGCTGGTGGTGGGTGGTGGCGGGTGGCGGCTGGTGGTGGGTGGCGGGTGGCGGCGGGTGGTGGGTGGTGGCGGCGGGTGGTGAGTGGCGGTGGTGGGTGGCGGTGGCTGGTGGCGGGTGGCGGCTGGTGGTGGGTGGTGGCGGGTGGCGGCTGGTGGTGGGTGGTGGCGGGTGGCGGCTGTTGGTGGGTGGTGGCGGGTGGCGGCTGGTGGTGGGTGGTGGCGGGTGGCGGCTGGTGGTGGGTGGAGGCAGGTGGCGGCTGGTGGTGGGTGGTGGCGGGTGGCTGCTGGTGGTGGGTGGTGGCGGGTGGCGGCTGGTGGTGGGTGGCGGCTGGTGGCGGGTGGCGGCTGGTGGCAGGTGGCGGCTGGTGGTGGCTGGTGGCGGGTGGCGGCTGGTGGTGGGTGGTGGCGGCGGGTGGTGAGTGGCGGTGGTGGGTGGCGGTGGCTGTTGGCGGGTGGCGGCTGGTGGTGGGTGGCGGCTGGTGGTGGGTGGCGGGTGGCGGCGGGTGGCGGCTGGTGGTGGGTGGCGGGTGGCGGCGGGTGGCGGCTGGTGGTGGGTGGCGGGTGGCAGCTGGTGGTGGGTGGTGGCAGGTGGCGGCTGGTGGTGGGTGGTGGCGGGTGGCGGCTGGTGGTGGGTGGCGGCTGGTGGTGGGTGGTGGGTGGTGGCGGGTGGCGGCTGGTGGTGGGCGGTGGGTGGCAGCTGGTGGCGGCCAGCTGGGACACACCCTTCACCACTGAAGGTCTGAGCACAACTAACCATATGTCTCTCTCACCCACCAGAACAGTGTTGCCAGCTCGCGCTCTCAAAATGTTTCCTTCAAAGATTGTATATTATCTTTGAACAACAAGTTTGATTATCAAGGAAATAATGCATATATTATTGTCACATTAATACTGTGCAATATCTTATTACATTCCTGCTAAATAATTATAATTTGAAACAGGACAAAAAATCCAACATATTTATAAAAACCAACATTAGAGATCACGAGGCCTAGGCCTTGCCTGTGACCACACATCCTGCCTCCCTGGCCTGCTACCCTCTCACACCTCACACTCTTAACTCTCTCATAATCACTCTCACTCTCTTACTCTGTCACTCTTACTGTCTGTCACTCTTACTCTCTGTCACTCTTACTCTCTGTCACTCTTACTCTCTATCACTCTTATTCTGTCACTCTTACTCTCTGTCACTCTTACTCTCTGTCACTCTTACTCTCTGTCACTCTTACTCTGTCACTCTTACTCTCAATCACTCTTACTCTCAATCACTCTTGCTCTCAATCACTCTTACTCTCACTAACTCTCAATCACTCTTAATCTCACTCTAACTCTCAATCACTCTTACTCTCATACTCACCCTTACTCTCAATCACTTTACTCTCACTCTTACTCATTCTGTCACCCTTACTCTCACTCTTACTCACTCTCAGTCACTCTTACTTATACTCACTCTTACTCACACTTACACACTCTCTGGCACTCTCACTCACCTTCAGTCACTCTTACTCACTCTTACCCACTCTCGCTCACTCTTACTCACTCTAATTAATAAGAACACGCCAATATAAGACAACAAAACGTTTTCAGATTCTTTCTCACCACTTTCCAGCAACTTTTATAATTTATATAAATTATCTTAGGGAATAATACATAAATTATATATTTAAACATGATATTAGTGTTTAGTGGAATGCATAAGGAGTCAAATTGTGTTAAAAAGAGCGATTTTTTGAAAATTTGGAAAACTACTTTTTTCTGTTCATATTATAACTAAATGGATTTTGAAGGTTTCACTCAGCCAATATATATCATTCACAATTTATTAATGAATTTTACAAAAAAACACCATAAATTTTATATTTAAACATGTAAAAACTATTTGTTTTACATTTGGAAGAAAATAATTGTAGAAAAACAATTTATAATTAAACCTTTGTGTTTGGATTTTTTGAGTAAAAGTTTCTCAAAGGCTCTCCTGCACCATTCTTTGCATGATTTGCATTGAGAATGGTGCAGGAGAGCCTTTGAGAAACTTTTACTCAAAAAATCCAAACACAAAGGTTTAATTATAAATTGTTTTTCTACAATTATTTTCTTCCAAATGTAAAACAAATAGTTTTTACATGTTTAAATATAAAATTTATGGTGTTTTTTTTGTAAAATTCATTAATAAATTGTGAATGATATATATTGGCTGAGTGAAACCTTTAAAATCCATTTAGTTATAATATGAACAGAAAAAAGTAGTTTTCCAAATTTTCTAAAAATCGCTCTTTTTAACACAATTTGACTCCTTATGCATTCCACTAAACACTAATATCATGTTTAAATATATAATTTATGTATTATTCCCTAAGATAATTTATATAAATTATAAAAGTTGCTGGAAAGTGGTGAGAAAGAATCTAAAAACGTTTTGTTGTCTTATATTGGCGTGTTCTTATTAACTAGAGTGAGTAAGAGTGAGCGAGAGTGGGTAAGAGTGAGTAAGAGTGACTGAAGGTGAGTGAGAGTGCCAGAGAGTGTATAAGTGTGAGTAAGAGTGAGTATAAGTAAGAGTGACTGAGAGTGAGTAAGAGTGACAGAGTGAGAGTAAGGGTGACAGAATGAGTAAGAGTGAGAGTAAAGTGATTGAGAGTAAGGGTGAGTATGAGAGTAGGAGTGATTGAGAGTTAGAGTGAGAGTAAGAGTGATTGAGAGTTAGTGAGAGTAAGAGTGATTGAGAGTAAGAGTGATTGAGAGTAAGAGTGATTGAGAGTAAGAGTGATTGAGAGTAAGAGTGATTGGGAGTAAGAGTGATTGAGAGTAAGAGTGATTGGGAGTAAGAGTGATTGGGAGTAGGAGTTAGAGTGAGAGTAGGAGTAAGAATGAGAATAAGAGTGATTGAGAGTAAGAGTGAGTAAGAGTAAGAATGAGAGTAAGAGTGATTGAGAGTAAGAGTGATTGAGAGTAAGAGTGATTGAGAGTAAGAGTGATTGGGAGTAAGAGTGATTGGGAGTAAGAGTGAGAGTAAGAGTAAGAATGAGAATAAGAGTGATTGAGAGTAAGAGTGATTGGGAGTAAGAGTAAGAATGAGAGTAGGAGTGATTGAGAGTAGGAGTGATTGGGAGTAGGAGTGATTGGGAGTAAGAGTGATTGAGAGTAAGAGTAATTGAGAGTAAGAGTATGAGAGTAAGAGTGAGAGAGTGAGTATGAATGGGTAAGGGTGACTGAGAGTAAGAGTGACAGAGTAAGAATGACAGAGTAAGAGTGATAGAGAGTAAGAGTGACAGAGAGCAAGAGTGACAGAGAGTAAGAGTGACAGAGTAAGAGTGACAGAGAGTAAGAGTGACAGAGAGTAAGAGTGACAGAGAGTAAGAGTGACAGAGTAAGAGTGAGTATGAGAGTGAGTAAGGATGACTGAGAGAAAGAGTGAGTAATAGTGCGTAAGAGTGATTGAGAGTTAGAGTGAGAGTAAGAGTGGTTGAGAGTAAGAGTGATTGAGAGTAAGAGTGATTGAGAGTAAAAGTGATTGAGAGTAAGAGTGATTGAGAGTAAGAGTGATTGGGAGTAAGTGTGATTGAGAGTAAGAGTGATTGGGAGTAAGAGTGATTGGGAGTAGGAGTAAGAATGAGAATAAGAGTGATTGAGAGTAAGAGTGAGTAAGAGTAAGAATGAGAGTAAGAGTGATTGAGAGTAAGAGTTATTGAGAGTAGGAGTGATTGAGAGTAAGAGTGATTGGGAGTAAGAGTGATTGAGAGTAAGAGTGATTGGGAGTAAGAGTGATTGGGAGTAGGAGTAAGAATGAGAATAAGAGCGATTGAGAGTAAGAGTGAGTAAGAGTATGAATGAGAGTAAGAGTGATTGAGAGTAAGAGTGATTGAGAGTAAGAGTGATTGAGAGTAAGAGTGATTGGGAGTAAGAGTGATTGGGAGTAAGAGTAAGAGTGAGAGTAAGAGTAAGAATGAGAATAAGAGTGATTGAGAGTAAGAGTGATTGGGAGTAAGAGTAAGAGTAAGAATGAGAGTAGGAGTGATTGAGAGTAGGAGTGATTGGGAGTAGGAGTGATTGGGAGTAAGAGTGATTGAGAGTAAGAGTAATTGAGAGTAAGAGTAAGAGTGAGAGAGTGAGTATGAATGGGTAAGGGTGACTGAGAGTGAGTAAGAATGACAGAGTGAGAGTGACAGAGAGTAAGAGTGACAGAGATTAAGAGTGACAGAGAGTAAGAGTGACAGAGAGTAAGAGTGACAGAGAGTAAGAGTGACAGAGTAAGAGTGACAGAGAGTAGGAGTGACAGAGAGTAAGAGTGACAGAGAGTAAGAGTGACAGAGATTAAGAGTGACAGAGTAAGAGTGACAGAGAGTAAGAGTGACAGAAAGTAAGAGTGACAGAGAGTAAGAGTGACAGAGTGTAAGAGTGACAGAGTAAGAGTGACAGAGTAAGAGTGACAGAGAGTAAGAGTGACAGAGAGTAAGAGTGACAGAGAGTAAGAGTGACAGAGAGTAAGAGTGACAGAGTAAGAGTGACAGAGTAAGAGTGACAGAGAGTAAGAGTGACAGAGAGTAAGAGTGACAGAGAGTAAGAGTGACAGAGTAAGAGTGACTGAGAGTAAGAGTGACAGAGAGTAAGAGTGACAGAGAGTAAGAGTGACAGAGTGTAAGAGTGACAGAGTGTAAGAGTGACAGAGTAAGAGTGACAGAGTAAGAGTGACAGAGAGTAAGATTGACAGAGAGTAAGAGTGACAGAGAGTAAGAGTGACAGAGAGTAAGAGTGACAGAGTAAGAGAGTGAGAGTGATTATGAGAGAGTTAAGAGTGTGAGGTGTGAGAGGGTAGCAGGCCAGGGAGGCAGGATGTGTGGTCACAGGCGAGGCCTAGGCCTCGTGATCTCTAATGTTGGTTTTTATATATATGTTGGATTTTTTGTCCTGTTTCAAATTATAATTATTTAGCAGGAATGTAATAAGATATTGCACAGTATTAATGTGACAATAATATATGCATTATTTCCTTGATAATCAAACTTGTTGTTCAAAGATAATATACAATCTTTGAAGGAAACATTTTGAGAGCGCGAGCTGGCAACACTGGGCTGGTGGGTGAGAGAGACATATGGTTAGTTGTGCTCAGACCTTCATTGGTGAAGGGTGTGTCCCAGCTGGCCTCCACCAGCCGCCACCCGCCGCCACCCGCCGCCCACCACCCGCCGCCACCCGCCACCACCCACCACCCACCACCAGCCGCCACCCACCACCAGCCGCCACCCGCCACCACCCACCACCAGCCGCCACCTGCCACCACCCGCCACCTGCCACCACCCACCACCAGCCGCCACCCGCCGCCACCCGCCACCCACCACCAGCCGCCACCCGCCACCCACCACCAGCCGCCACCCGCCGCCACCCGCCACCCACCACCAGCCGCCACCCACCACCAGCCGCCACCCGCCACCACCCACCACCAGCCGCCACCTGCCACCACCCACCACATGCCGCCACCCGCCACCACCCACCATCAGCCGCCACACGCCACCACCCACCGCCACCCGCCACCACCCACCACCAGCCGCCACCCGCCACCAGCCACCGCCACCCACCACCGCCACTCACCACCCGCCGCCACCACCCACCACCCGCCGCCACCCGCCACCCACCACCAGCCGCCACCCGCCACCCACCACCAGCCGCCACCCGCCGCCACCCGCCACCCACCACCAGCCGCCACCCACCACCAGCCGCCACCCGCCACTACCCACCACCAGCCGCCACCCGCCACCATCCACCACCAGCCGCCACCACCCACCACCAGCCGCCACCCGCCACCAGCCACCGCCACCCACCACCGCCACTCACCACCCGCCGCCACCACCCACCACCCGCCGCCACCAGCCACCCACCACCAGCCGCCACCCGCCACCACCCACCTCCAGCTGCCACCCGCCACCACCCACCACCAGCCGCCACCCGCCACCACCCGCCACCAGCCGCCACCCGCCACCAGCCACCGCCACCCACCACCGCCACTCACCACCCGCCGCCACCACCCACCACCAGCCACCACCACCCACCACAGCCGCCACCACCACCCACCACCACCACCACCACCACCCACCACCGCCGCCACCACCAGCCGCCACAAGCCGCCACCGCCCGCCACCGCCCGCCACCAGCCGCCATCACCACCACCACCACCACCAGCCGCCATCACCGCCACCAGCCGCCACCACCACCACCACCAGCCGCCATCACCACCACCAGCTGCCACCACCACCAGCCGCCATCACCGCCACCAGCTGCCACCACCACCA
The DNA here is from genome assembly GCF_040958095.1 of Procambarus clarkii. Classification (NCBI taxonomy): domain Eukaryota; kingdom Metazoa; phylum Arthropoda; class Malacostraca; order Decapoda; family Cambaridae; genus Procambarus; species Procambarus clarkii. The sequence goes on along the minus strand of NC_091221.1, from coordinate 24,759,065 downwards.
GCCGCCATCACCGCCACCAGCTGCCACCACCACCAGCCGCCACCACCACCAGCCGCCATCACCGCCACCAGCTGCCACCACCACCAGCCGCCATCACCGCCACCAGCTGCCACCACCACCAGCCGCCACCACCAGCCGCCACCACCGCCACCACCACCTGCCACCAGCCGCCACCACCGCCCGCTATCAGCCGTCACCGCCCGTTGCCACAGTCGCCACCGCAAGCCGCCACCGCCAGCCGCCACCAGCCCCCCCACACCGCCGATCGTCACCACCCACCACAGCCGCCGCCGCCCGCCACCGACCGCCACCGCCCGCCACCGCCTCCACCGCCCACCACCGCCCGCCACCACCCACCACAGCCGCCACCACCCACCACCCGCCGCCACCACCCACCACCACCAGCCGCCGCCGCCACCCACCACCCGCCGCCACCACCCACCACCACCAGCCGCCGCCGCCACCACCACCCACCACCACCGCCGCCACCACCCACCACCACCAGCCGCCGCCGCCACCACCACCCACCACCACCGCCGCCACCACCACCCACCACCACCGCCGCCACCACCCACCACCACCAGCCGCCGCCGCCACCATCACCCACCACCACCGCCGCCACCACCACCCACCACCACCGCCGCCACCACCCACCACCGCCAGCCGCCACCACTCATCACAGACGCCGCCACCCGCCACCGCCCGCCACCACCGCCAGACACACCCGCCAGTGTCCGCCACCGCCGCCACTGTCCGCCACCGCCGTCACTGTCCGCCACCGCCGCCACTGTCCGCCACTGCCCGCCACCGCCACCACTGTCTGCCACCGCCACCACTGTCCGCTCGCCGCCACCACTGTCCGCCCGCCGCCACCACTGTCCGCCGCCGCCACCACTGTCCGCCCGCCGCCACCACTGTCCGCCCGCCGCCTCCACTGTCCGCCCGCCGCCGCCACTGTCCGCCCGCTGCCTCCACTGTCCGCCCGCCGCCGCCACTGTCCGCCCGCCGCCTCCACTGTCCGCCCGCCGCCGCCACTGTTCGCCCGCCGCCGCCACTGTCCGCCCGCCGTCGCCACTGTCCGCCCGCCGCCACCACTGTCCGCCCGCCGCCGCCACTGTCCGCCCGCCGCCACTGTCCACCACCGCCGCCAAAGCCGCCACGGTCCGCCCGCCGCCACTATCCGCCACTGTCCGCCCGCCGCCACTGTCCGCCCGCCGCCACTGTCCGCCCGCCGCCACTATCCGCCACCGCCGCCACTATCCGCCACCGCCGCCACTTTCCGCCCGCCGCCGCCCTGTCCGCCCGCCGCCACTATCCGCCACCGCCGCCACTGTCCGCCCGCCGCCACTATCCGCCACCGCCGCCACTGTCCGCCCGCCGCCGCCACTGTCCGCCCGCCGCCACTGTCCGCCCGCCGCCACTATCCGCCACCGCTGCCACTGTCCGCCACAGCCGCCACTCTCCGCCGTACAGCCTCCCCTCTCTCCGTTAGTAAATAATTATAATTGTTATTAAATAATAAAAGAAATATAAATTATTAGATTTTTGTTACCCTTAAATTGGTTTTAATATTTAAATTGAAAATAATAATATAATATAAAATATAATAAAAATAATATAATATAAAATATAATTTAATTTCAAGAAATTTATCTTTAAACACAAAGATGTGAAAAGGGTTCAGATTATTGGCTCAAACCTTTCATAAGAGATTCATATTGGTATATGAATGGATTACGAATGACTCATGTTAGGAGTGTAAAGTTGCCACAACATCTCAAATTAGTGTTAGATACATATGTCATCGTTATAAGTTTTGGAAACCTATTTAAGTCCACACACAATATCGTATCTGATACGATAAAACAAACGTTTCCAATACTTTCAAATACTTTCCAGATATGTTGTGGCAACCTAAAATTGTTTGCTGGGCATATGTTGGGTTTAAAAAGTAGTAATATCACACTGCGAATACATGCATAGAGCCAGAATTTGGCTCCAAAATATGGCTCAGGCCTCGAAATTGGGATGTTTGGGATATTATGAAATCTGCAGGGGAGTTTCTGCAAAATGTGACTCACTGCCGCTTCCAGGACTTGGCATATGTTGGGTATAAAAAGTCGTAATATCTAACTGCGAATACGTGCAGAGAGCCTGAATTTGGCACCAAAATACGGTTCAGGCCTCGAAATTGGGATATTTGAGATATTTTGAAAACTGCGGGGAGGTTTGGGACAAATGTGACCTAACGCCGCTTTCAGTACTTGGCATATGTTGGGTATAAAAATTCGTAATTTCAAACTGCAAATACGTGCAGAGAGCCAGAATTTGGCTCCAAAATATGGCTCAGGCCTCGATATTGGGATGTTTGGGATATTTTGAAAACTGCAGGGGGGATTGGGACAAATGTGACCAAACGCCGCTTTCAGTACTTGGCATATGTTGGGTATAAAAAGTCGTAATATCAAACTGCGAAAACGTGCAGAGAGCCAGAATTTGGCTTCAAAATATGGCTCATGGCTCAATATTGGGATGTTTGGGATATTTTAAAAACTGCAAGCTAGTTTGTGCAAAATGTGACCAAACGCCGCTTTCAGTACTTCGCATATGTTGGGTATAAAAAAGTCGTAATTTCAAATTGCGAATACGTGCATAGAGCCAGAATTTGGCTCAGGCCTCGAAATTGGAATGTTTGGGATATTTTGAAAACTGCAGGGGGGTTTGGGACAAATATGACCAAACGCCGCTCACAGTACTTGGCATATGTTGTGTTTAAAAAGTCGTAATATCAAACTGCGAATACGTGCATAGAGCCAGAATTTGGCTCCAAAATATGGTTCAGGCCTCGAAATTGGGATGTTTGGGATATTATGAAATCTGCAGTGGAGTTTCTGCAAAATGTGACTCACTACCGCTTCCAGTACTTGGCATATGTTGGGTATAAAAAGTCGTAATTTCAAACTGCGAATACGTGCATAGTGCCAGAATTTGGCTCAGGCCTCGAAATTGGGATGTTTGGGATATTTTGAAAACTGCATGGGGTTTTGGGACAAATATGACCAAACGCCGCTTTCAGTACTTAGCATATGTTGGGTTTAAAAAGTAGTAATATCAAACTGCGAATACATGCATAGAGCCAGAATTTGGCTCCAAAATATGGCTCAGGCCTCGAAATTGGGATGTTTGGGATATTATGAAATCTGCAGGGGAGTTTCTGCAAAATGTCACTCAGTGCTGCTTCCAGGACTTGGCATATGTTGGGTATAAAAAGTCGTAATATCAAACTGCGAATACGTGCAGAGAGCCTGAATTTGGCACCAAAATATGGCTCAGGCCTCGAAATTGGGATATTTGAGATATTTTGAAAACTGCGGGGAGGTTTGGGACAAATGTGACCTAACGCCGCTTTCAGTACTTGGCATATGTTGGGTATAAAAATTCGTAATTTCAAACTGCGAATACGTGCAGAGAGCCAGAATTTGGCTCCAAAATATGGCTCAGGCCTCGATATTGGGATGTTTGGGATATTTTGAAAACTGCAGGGGGGATTGGGACAAATGTGACCAAACGCCGATTTCAGTACTTGGCATATGTTGGGTATAAAAAGTCGTAATATCAAACTGCGAATACGTGCAGAGAGCCAGAATTTGGCTTCAAAATATGGCTCATGGCTCAATATTGGGATGTTTGGGATATTTTGAAAACTGCAAGCTAGTTTGTGCAAAATGTGACCAAACGCCGCTTTCAGTACTTCGCATATGTTGGGTATAAAAAAGTCGTAATTTCAAATTGCGAATACGTGCATAGAGCCAGAATTTGGCTCAGGCCTCGAAATTGGAATGTTTGGGATATTTTGAAAACTGCAGGGGGGTTTGGGACAAATATGACCAAACGCCGCTCTCAGTACTTGGCATATGTTGTGTTTAAAAAGTCGAAATATCAAACTGCGAATACGTGCAGAGAGCCAGAATTTGGCTCCAAAATATGGCTCAGGCCTCGATATTGGGATGTTTGGGATATTTTGAAAACTGCAGGGGAGTTTGTGCAAAATGTTACCAAACGCCACTTTTAGTACTTCGCATATGTTGGGTATAAAAAATTCGTAATTTCAAACTGCGAATACGTGCAGAGAGCCAGAATTTTGCTCCAAAATATGGCTCAGGCCTCGAAATTGGGATGTTTGGGAGATTAAGAGAACTGAAGGAGAGTTTGTGCAAAATGTGACTCAATGACGCTTTTAGTACTTGGGATATGTTGGGTATAAAAAGTCGTAATATCAAACTGCGAATACGTGCAGAGAGCCAGAAATTGGCTCATGCCTCGAAATTATAATGTTTGGGATATTTTGAAAACTGCAGGGAGGTTTGGGACAGATGTGACCTAACGCCGCTTTCAGTACTTGGCATATGTTGGGTATAAAAAGTCGTAATATCAAACTGCGAATACGTGCAGAGAGCCTGAATTTGGCACCAAAATATGGCTCAGGCCTCGAAATTGGGATATTTGAGATATTTTGAAAACTGCGGGGAGGTTTGGGACAAATGTGACCTAACGCCGCTTTCAGTACTTGGCATATGTTGGGTATAAAAATTCGTAATTTCAAACTGCAAATACGTGCAGAGAGCCAGAATTTGGCTCCAAAATATGGCTCAGGCCTCGATATTGGGATGTTTGGGATATTTTGAAAACTGCAGGGGGATTGGGACAAATGTGACCAAACGCCGCTTTCAGTACTTGGCATATGATGGGTATAAAAAGTCGTAATATCAAACTGCGAAAACGTGCAGAGAGCCAGAATTTGGCTTCAAAATATGGCTCATGGCTCAATATTGGGATGTTTGGGATATTTTAAAAACTGCAAGCTAGTTTGTGCAAAATGTGACCAAACGCCGCTTTCAGTACTTTGCATATGTTGGGTATAAAAAAGTCGTAATTTCAAATTGCGAATACGTGCATAGAGCCAGAATTTGGCTCAGGCCTCGAAATTGGAATGTTTGGGATATTTTGAAAATTGCAGGGGGGTTTGGGACAAATATGACCAAACGCCGCTCACAGTACTTGGCATATGTTGTGTTTAAAAAGTCGTAATATCAAACTGCGAATACGTGCATAGAGCCAGAATTTGGCTCCAAAATATGGTTCAGGCCTCGAAATTGTGATGTTTGGGATATTATGAAATCTGCAGTGGAGTTTCTGCAAAATGTGACTCACTACCGCTTCCAGTACTTGGCATATGTTGGGTATAAAAAGTCGTAATTTCAAACTGCGAATACGTGCATTGTGCCAGAATTTGGCTCAGGCCTCGAAATTGGGATGTTTGGGATATTTTGAAAACTGCATGGAGTTTTGGGACAAATATGACCAAACGCCGCTTTCAGTACTTAGCATATGTTGGGTTTAAAAAGTAGTAATATCAAACTGCGAATACATGCATAGAGCCAGAATTTGGCTCCAAAATATGGCTCAGGCCTCGAAATTGGGATGTTTGGGATATTATGAAATCTGCAGGGGAGTTTCTGCAAAATGTGACTCAGTGCTGCTTCCAGGACTTGGCATATGTTGGGTATAAAAAGTCGTAATATCAAACTGCGAATACGTGCAGAGAGCCTGAATTTGGCACCAAAATATGGCTCAGGCCTCGAAATTGGGATATTTGAGATATTTTGAAAACTGCGGGGAGGTTTGGGACAAATGTGACCTAACGCCGCTTTCAGTACTTGGCATATGTTGGGTATAAAAATTCGTAATTTCAAACTGCGAATACGTGCAGAGAGCCAGAATTTGGCTCCAAAATATGGCTCAGGCCTCGATATTGGGATGTTTGGGATATTTTGAAAACTGCAGGGGGGATTGGGACAAATGTGACCAAACGCCGCTTTCAGTACTTGGCATATGTTGGGTATAAAAAGTCGTAATATCAAACTGCGAATACGTGCAGAGAGCCAGAATTTGGCTTCAAAATATGGCTCATGGCTCAATATTGGGATGTTTGGGATATTTTGAAAACTGCAAGCTAGTTTGTGCAAAATGTGACCAAACGCCGCTTTCAGTACTTCGCATATGTTGGGTATAAAAAAGTCGTAATTTCAAATTGCGAATACGTGCATAGAGCCAGAATTTGGCTTAGGCCTCGAAATTGGAATGTTTGGGATATTTTGAAAACTGCAGGGGGGTTTGGGACAAATATGACCAAACGCCGCTCTCAGTACTTGGCATATGTTGTGTTTAAAAAGTCGAAATATCAAACTGCGAATACGTGCAGAGAGCCAGAATTTGGCTCCAAAATATGGCTCAGGCCTCGATATTGGGATGTTTGGGATATTTTGAAAACTGCAGGGGAGTTTGTGCAAAATGTTACCAAACGCCACTTTTAGTACTTCGCATATGTTGGGTATAAAAAATTCGTAATTTCAAACTGCGAATACGTGCAGAGAGCCAGAATTTTGCTCCAAAATATGGCTCAGGCCTCGAAATTGGGATGTTTGGGAGATTAAGAGAACTGAAGGAGAGTTTGTGCAAAATGTGACTCAATGACGCTTTTAGTACTTGGGATATGTTGGGTATAAAAAGTCGTAATATCAAACTGCGAATACGTGCAGAGAGCCAGAAATTGGCTCATGCCTCGAAATTATAATGTTTGGGATATTTTGAAAACTGCAGGGAGGTTTGGGACAGATGTGACCTAACGCCGCTTTCAGTACTTGGCATATGTTGGGTATAAAAAGTCGTAATATCAAACTGCGAATACGTGCATAGAGCCAGAAATTGGCTCATGCCTCGAAATTATAATGTTTGGGATATTTTGAAAACTGCAGGGAGGTTTAGGACAAATGTGACCAAACGCCACTTTCACTACATGGCTTATGTTGGGTATAAAAAAGTCGTAATTTCAAACTGCGAATACATGCAGAGAGCCTTAATTTGGCGCAAAAATATGGCTCAGGCCTCGAAATTGGGATATTTGGGATATTTCGAAAACTGCAGGGGAGTTTGTGCAAAATGTGACTCACTGCCGCTTTTAGGACTTGGCATATGTTGGGTATAAAAAGTCGTAATATGAAACTGCGAATACATGCGTAGAGCCACAATATGGCTCCAAAATATGGCTCAGGCCACGAAATTGGGATGTTTGGGATATTTTGAAAACTGCTGGGGAGTTTGATCAAAATATTACCAAACGCCGCTGTCAGTACTTCGCATATGTTGGGTATTAAAAATTCGTAATTTCAAACTGCGAATACGTGCAGAGAGTCAGAATTTTGCTCCAAAATATGGCTCAGGCATTGAAATTGGGATGTTTGGGATATTTAGAAAACTGCAGGAGAGTTTGTGCAAAATGTGACTCACTGACGCTTTTAGTACTTGGCATATGTTGGGTATAAAAAGTCGTAATATCAAACTGCGAATACGTGCAGAGAGCCAGAATTTGGCTTTAAAATAAGGCTCAGGTCTCAATATTGGGATGTTTGGGATATTTTGAAAACTGCAAGGGAGTATGTGCAAAATGTGACCAAGTGCCGCTTTCAGTACTTCGCATATGTTGGGTATAAAAAAAGTCGTAATTTCAAACTGCGAATACGTGCATAGAGCCAGAAATTGGCTCAGGCCTCGAAATTGGAATGTTTGGGATATTTTGAAAACTGCAGAGGGTTTGGGACAAATATGACCAAACGCCGGTCACAGTACTTGGCATATGTTGTGTTTAAAAAGTCGTAATATCAAACTGCGAATACGTGCATAGAGCCAGAATTTGGCTCCAAAATATGGTTCAGACCTCGAAATTGGGATGTTTGGGATAATATGAAATCTGCAGTGGAGTTTCTGCAAAATGTGACTCACTACCGCTTCCAGTACTTGGCATATGGTGGGTATAAAAAGTCATAATTTCAAACTGCGAATACGTGCAGAGAGCATGAATTTGGCACCAAAATATGGCTCAGGCCTCGAAATTAGGATGTTTGGGATATTTTGAAAACTGCAGGGGGTTTTGGGACAAATATGACCAAACGCCGCTTTCAGTACTTGGCATATGTTGGGTTTAAAAAGTAGTAATATCAAACTGCGAATACATGCATAGAGCCAGAATTTGGCTCCAAAATATGGCTCAGGCCTCGAAATTAGGATGTTTGGGATATTATGAAATCTGCAGGGGAGTTTCTGCAAAATGTGACTCACTGCCGCTTCCAGGACTTGGCATATGTTGGGTATAAAAAGTCGTAATATCAAACTGCGAACAAGTGCAGAGAGCAGAAATTTGGCACCAAAATATGGCGCAGGCCTCGAAATTGGGATATTTGAGATATTTTGAAAACTGCGGGGAGGTTTGGGACAAATGTGACCTAACGCTGCTTTCAGTACTTGGCATATGTTGGGTATAAAAATTCGTAATTTCAAACTGCGAATACGTGCATAGAGCCAGAAATTGGCTCATGCCTCGAAATTATAATGTTTGGGATATTTTGAAAACTGCAGGGAGGTTTAGGACAAATGTGACCAAACGCCACTTTCACTACATGGCTTATGTTGGGTATAAAAAAGTCGTAATTTCAAACTGCGAATACATGCAGAGAGCCTTAATTTGGCGCAAAAATATGGCTCAGGCCTCGAAATTGGGATATTTGGGATATTTCGAAAACTGCAGGGGAGTTTGTGCAAAATGTGACTCACTGCCGCTTTTAGGACTTGGCATATGTTGGGTATAAAAAGTCGTAATATGAAACTGCGAATACATGCGTAGAGCCACAATATGGCTCCAAAATATGGCTCAGGCCACGAAATTGGGATGTTTGGGATATTTTGAAAACTGCTGGGGAGTTTGATCAAAATATTACCAAACGCCGCTGTCAGTACTTCGCATATGTTGGGTATTAAAAATTCGTAATTTCAAACTGCGAATACGTGCAGAGAGTCAGAATTTTGCTCCAAAATATGGCTCAGGCATTGAAATTGGGATGTTTGGGATATTTAGAAAACTGCAGGAGAGTTTGTGCAAAATGTGACTCACTGACGCTTTTAGTACTTGGCATATGTTGGGTATAAAAAGTCGTAATATCAAACTGCGAATACGTGCAGAGAGCCAGAATTTGGCTTTAAAATAAGGCTCAGGTCTCAATATTGGGATGTTTGGGATATTTTGAAAACTGCAAGGGAGTATGTGCAAAATGTGACCAAGTGCCGCTTTCAGTACTTCGCATATGTTGGGTATAAAAAAAGTCGTAATTTCAAACTGCGAATACGTGCATAGAGCCAGAAATTGGCTCAGGCCTCGAAATTGGAATGTTTGGGATATTTTGAAAACTGCAGAGGGGTTTGGGACAAATATGACCAAACGCCGGTCACAGTACTTGGCATATGTTGTGTTTAAAAAGTCGTAATATCAAACTGCGAATACGTGCATAGAGCCAGAATTTGGCTCCAAAATATGGTTCAGACCTCGAAATTGGGATGTTTGGGATAATATGAAATCTGCAGTGGAGTTTCTGCAAAATGTGACTCACTACCGCTTCCAGTACTTGGCATATGGTGGGTATAAAAAGTCATAATTTCAAACTGCGAATACGTGCAGAGAGCATGAATTTGGCACCAAAATATGGCTCAGGCCTCGAAATTAGGATGTTTGGGATATTTTGAAAACTGCAGGGGGTTTTGGGACAAATATGACCAAACGCCGCTTTCAGTACTTGGCATATGTTGGGTTTAAAAAGTAGTAATATCAAACTGCGAATACATGCATAGAGCCAGAATTTGGCTCCAAAATATGGCTCAGGCCTCGAAATTAGGATGTTTGGGATATTATGAAATCTGCAGGGGAGTTTCTGCAAAATGTGACTCACTGCCGCTTCCAGGACTTGGCATATGTTGGGTATAAAAAGTCGTAATATCAAACTGCGAACAAGTGCAGAGAGCAGAAATTTGGCACCAAAATATGGCGCAGGCCTCGAAATTGGGATATTTGAGATATTTTGAAAACTGCGGGGAGGTTTGGGACAAATGTGACCTAACGCTGCTTTCAGTACTTGGCATATGTTGGGTATAAAAATTCGTAATTTCAAACTGCGAATACGTGCAGAGAGCCAGAATTTGGCACCAAAATATGGCTCAGGCCTCGAAATTGGGATATTTCAGATATTTTGAAAACTGCGGGGAGGTTTGGGACAAATGTGACCTAACGCCGCTTACAGTACTTGGCATATGTTGGGTATAAAAAGTCGTAATTTCAAACTGCGAATACATGCATAGAGCCAGAATTTGGCTCAGGTCTCGAAATTGGGATGTTTGGGTTATTTTGTAAACTGCAGGGGGGTTTGGGACAAATATGACCAAACGCCGCTTTCAGTACTTGGCATATGTTCAGTATAAAAAGTAGTAATTTCAAACTGCGAATACGTGTAGAGAGCCAGAATTTCGATCCAAAATATGGCTCAGGCCTCGATATTGGGATGGTTGGGATATTTTGAAAACTGCAGGGATGTTTGGGACAAATGTGACCAAACGCCGCTTTCAGTACTTGGCATATGTTGGGTATAAAAAGTCGTAATATCAAACTGCGAATACGTGCATAGAGCCAGAATTTGGCTCCAAAATATGGCTCAGGCCACGAAATTGGGATGGTTGGTATATTTTGAAAACTGCAGGGAGGTTTGGGACAAATGTGACCAAACGCCGCTTTCAGTACTTGGCATAAGTTGGGTATAAAAAAGTCGCAATTTCAAACTGCGAATACGTGCAGAGAGCCTGAATTTGGCTCCAAAATATGGCTCAGGCCTCGAAATTGGGATATTTGAGATATTTTGAAAACTGCATGGGGGTTTGGGACAAATGTGACCTAACGCCGGTTTCAGTACTTGGCATATGTTGGGTATAAAAAGTCGTAATTTCAAACTGCGAATACGTGCTGAGAGCCAGAATTTGGCTAAAAAATATGGCTCAGGCCTTGATATTGGGATGTTTAGGATATTTTAAAAACTGCAGGGGGGATTGGGACAAATGTGACCAAACGCCGCTTTCAGTACTTGGCATATGTTGGGTATAAAAAGTCGTAATATCAAACTGCGAATACGTGCAGAGAGCCAGAATTTGGCTTCAAAATATGGCTCATGCCTTCAATATTGGGATGTTTGGGATATTTTGAAAACTGCAAGCTAGTTTGTGCAAAATGTGACCAAACGCCGCTTTCAGTACTTCGCATATGTTGGGTATAAAAAAGTCGTAATTTCAAACTGTGAATACGTGCATAGAGCCAGAATTTGGCTCAGGCCTCGAAATTGGAATGTTTGGGATATTTTGAAAACTGCAGGGGGGTTTGGGACAAATATGACCAAACGCCGTTTTCAGTACTTGGCATATGTTCAGTATAAAAAGTAGTAATTTCAAACTGCGAATACGTGTAGAGAGCCAGAATTTGGATCCAAAATATGGCTCAGGCCTCAAAATTGGGATATTTGAGATATTTTGATAACTGTGGGGAGGTTTGGGACAAATGTGACCTAACGCCGCTTTCAGTACTTGGCATATATTGGGTATAAAAAGTCGTAATTTCAAACTGCGAATACGTGCAGAGAGCCTGAATTTGGCTCCAAAATATGGCCCAGGCCTCGAAATTGAGATGTTTGGGATATTTTGAAAATTGCAGGGGGGATTTGGACAAATGTGACCTAACGCTGCTTCCAGTACTTGGCATATGTTGGGTATAAAAATTCGTAATTTCAAACTGCGAATACGTGCAGAGAGCCAGAATTTGGCACCAAAATATGGCTCAGGCCTCGAAATTGGGATATTTGAGATATTTTGAAAACTGCAGGGAGGTTTGGGACAAATGTGACCTAACGCCGCTTTCAGTACTTGGCATATGTTGGGTATAAAAAGTCGTAATTTCAAACTGCGAATACATGCATAGAGCGAGAATTTGGCTTAGGTCTCGAAATTGGGATGTTTGGGTTATTTTGTAAACTGCAGGGGGGTTTGGGACAAATATGACCAAACGCCGCTTTCAGTACTTGGCATATGTTCAGTATAAAAAGTAGTAATTTCAAACTGCGAATACGTGTAGAGAGCCAGAATTTGGATCCAAAATATGGCTCAGGCCTCGATATTGGGATGGTTGGGATATTTTGAAAACTGCAGGGATGTTTGGGACAAATGTGATCAAACGCCGCTTTCAGTACTTGGCATGTGTTGGGTATAAAAAAGTCGCAATTTCAAACTGCGAATACGTGCAGAGAGCCAGAATTTGGCTCCAAAATATGGCTCAGGCTTCGAAATTGGGATATTTGGGATATTTCGAAAACTGCAGGGGAGTTTGTGCAAAATGTGACTCACTTCCGCTTTTAGAACTTGGCATATGTTGGGTATAAAAAGTCGTAATATCAAACTGCGAATACGTGCATAGAGCCAGAATTTGGCTCCAAAATATGGCTCAGGCCTAGAAAAAGGGATATTTGAGATATTTTGAAAACTGCATGGGGGTTTGGGACAAATGTGACCTAACGCCGCTTTCAGTACTTGACATATGTTGGGTATAAAAAGTCGTAATTTCAAACTGCGAGTACGTGCAGAGAGCCAGAATTTGGCCCCAAAATATGGCTCAGGCCTCGAAATTGGGATGTTTGGCATATTTTGAAAACTGCAGGGGGGATTGGGACAAATGTGACCAAACGCCGTTATCAGTACTTGACATATGTTGGGTATAAAAAATTCGCAATTTCAAACTGCGAATACGTGCAGAGAGCCAGAATTTGGCTAAAAAATATGGCTCAGGCCTCGATATTGGGATGTTTAGGATATTTTAAAAACTGCAGGGGGGATTGGGACAAATGTGACAAAACGCCGCTTTCAGTACTTGGCATATGTTGGGTATAAAAAGTCGTAATATCAAACTGCGAATACGTGCAGAGAGCCAGAATTTGGCTTCAAAATATGGCTCATGCCTCAATATTGGGATGTTTGGGATATTTTGAAAACTGCAAGCTAGTTTGTGCAAAATGTGACCAAACGCCGCTTTCAGTACTTCGCATATGTTGGGTATAAAAAAGTCGTAATTTCAAATTGCGAATACGTGCATAGAGCCAGAATTTGGCTTAGGCCTCGAAATTGGAATGTTTGGGATATTTTGAAAACTGCAGGGGGGTTTGGGACAAATATGACCAAACGCCGCTCTCAGTACTTGGCATATGTTGTGTTTAAAAAGTCGAAATATCAAACTGCGAATACGTGCAGAGAGCCAGAATTTGGCTCCAAAATATGGCTCAGGCCTCGATATTGGGATGTTTGGGATATTTTGAAAACTGCAGGGGAGTTTGTGCAAAATGTTACCAAACGCCACTTTTAGTACTTCGCATATGTTGGGTATAAAAAATTCGTAATTTCAAACTGCGAATACGTGCAGAGAGCCAGAATTTGGCTCAGGCCTCGAAATTGGAATGTTTGGGATATTTTGAAAACTGCAGGGGGGTTTGGGACAAATATGACCAAACGCCGCTTTCAGTACTTGGCATATGTTCAGTATAAAAAGTAGTAATTTCAAACTGCGAATACTTGTAGAGAGCCAGAATTTGGATCCAAAATATGGCTCAGGCCTCAAAATTGGGATATTTGAGATATTTTGATAACTGTGGGGAGGTTTGGGACAAATGTGACCTAACGCCGCTTTCAGTACTTGGCATATATTGGGTATAAAAAGTCGTAATTTCAAACTGCGAATACGTGCAGAGAGCCTGAATTTGGCTCCAAAATATGGCCCAGGCCTCGAAATTGAGATGTTTGGGATATTTTGAAAATTGCAGGGGGGATTGGGACAAATGTGACCTAACGCTGCTTTTAGTACTTGGCATATGTTGGATATAAAAATTCGTAATTTCAAACTGCGAATACGTGCAGAGAGCCAGAATTTGGCACCAAAATATGGCTCAGGCCTCGAAATTGGGATATTTGAGATATTTTGAAAACTGCGGGGAGGTTTGGGACAAATGTGACCTAACGCTGCTTTCAGTACTTGGCATATGTTGGGTATAAAAAGTCGTAATTTCAAACTGCGAATACATGCATAGAGCCAGAATTTGGCTTAGGTCTCGAAATTGGGATGTTTGGGTTATTTTGTAAACTGCAGGGGGGTTTGGGACAAATATGACCAAACGCCGCTTTCAGTACTTGGCATATGTTCAGTATAAAAAGTAGTAATTTCAAACTGCGAATACGTGTAGAGAGCCAGAATTTGGATCCAAAATATGGCTCAGGCCTCGATATTGGGATGGTTGGGATATTTTGAAAACTGCAGGAATGTTTGGGACAAATGTGACCAAACGCCGCTTTCAGTACTTGGCATATGTTGGGTATAAAAAAGTCGCAATTTCAAACTGCGAATACGTGCAGAGAGCCAGAATTTGGCTCCAAAATATGGCTCAGGCTTCGAAATTGGGATATTTGGGATATTTCGAAAACTGCAGGGGAGTTTGTGCAAAATGTGACTCACTGCCGCTTTTAGAACTTGGCATATGTTGGGTATAAAAAGTCGTAATATCAAACTGCGAATACGTGCATAGAGCCAGAATTTGGCTCCAAAATATGGCTCAGGCCACGAAATTGGGATGTTTGGTATATTTTGAAAACTGCAGGGAGGTTTGGGACAAATGTGACCAAACGCCGCTTTCAGTACTTGGCATAAGTTGGGTATAAAAAAGTCGCAATTTCAAACTGCGAATACGTGCAGAGAGCCTGAATTTGGCTCCAAAATATGGCTCAGGCCTCGAAATTGGGATATTTGAGATATTTTGAAAACTGCATGGGGGTTTGGGACAAATGTGACCTAACGCCGCTTTCAGTACTTGGCATATGTTGGGTATAAAAAGTCGTAATTTCAAACTGCGAATACGTGCAGAGAGCCAGAATTTGGCTCCAAAATATGGCTCAGGCCTCGAAATTGGGATGTTTGGCATATTTTGAAAACTGCAGGGGGGATTGGGACAAATGTGACCTAACGCCGTTATCAGTACTTGACATATGTTGGGTATAAAAAATTCGCAATTTCAAACTGCAAATACGTGCAGAGAGCCAGAATTTGGCTCCAAAATATGGCTCAGGCCTCGATATTGGGATGTTTGGGATATTTTATAAACTGCAGGGGGGATTGGGACAAATGTGACCAAACGCCGCTTTCAGTACTTGGCATATGTTGGGTATAAAAAGTCGTAATATCAAACTGCGAATACGTGCAGAGAGCCAGAATTTGGCTTCAAAATATGGCTCATGCCTCAATATTGGGATGTTTGGGATATTTTGAAAACTGCAAGCTAGTTTGTGCAAAATGTGACCAAACGCCGCTTTCAGTACTTCGCATATGTTGGGTATAAAAAAGTCGTAATTTCAAACTGTGAATACGTGCATAGAGCCAGAATTTGGCTCAGGCCTCGAAATTTGAATGTTTGGGATATTTTGAAAACTGCAGGGGGGTTTGGGACAAATATGACCAAACACCGCTCACAGTACTTGGCATATGTTGTGTTTAAAAAGTCATAATATCAAACTGCGAATACATGCAGAGAGCCAGAATTTGGCACCAAAATATGGCTCGGGCCTCAAAATTGGGATATTTGAGATATTTTGATAACTGTGGGGAGGTTTGGGACAAATGTGACCTAACGCCGCTTTCAGTACTTGGCATATATTGGGTATAAAAAGTCGTAATTTCAAACTGCGAATACGTGCAGAGAGCCTGAATTTGGCTCCAAAATATGGCCCAGGCCTCGAAATTGAGATGTTTGGGATATTTTGAAAATTGCAGGGGGGATTGGGACAAATGTGTCCAAACGCCACTTTCAGTACTTGGCATATGTTGGGTATAAAAAATTCGCAATTTCAAACTGCGAATACGTGCATAGAGCCAGAATTTGGCTCTAAAATATGGCTCAGGCCTCGAAATTGGGATGTTTGGGATATTTTGAAAACTGCAGGGAGGTTTGGGACAAATGTGACCAAACGCCGCTTTCAGTACTTGGCATATGTTGGGTATAAAGAAGTCGCAATTTTTAACTGCAAATTCGTGCAGAGAGCCAGAATTTGGCTCCAAAATAAGGCTCAGGCCTCGAAATTGGGATGTTTCTGATATTTTGAAAACTGCAGGAAGGTTTGGGACAAATGTGACCAAACACCGCTTTCAGTACTTGGCATATGTTGGGTATGAAAATTCGTAATTTCAAACTGCGAATACGTGCAGAGAACCTGAATTTGGCTCCAAAATTGGGATGTTTGAAATTGAAACCTTGAAATTGAAATGATCAGGCCTTGAAATTGGGATGTTTGGGATATATTGAAAACTGCAGGGGAGTTTGTTCAAAATGTGACTCACTGCCGCTTTCAGTACTTGGCATACGTTGGGTATAAAAAGTCGTAATTTAAACTGCGAATACGTGCAGAGAGCCAGAATTTGGCTCCAAAATATGGCTCAGGCCTCGATATTGGGTTGTTTGGGATATTTTGAAACTTGCAAGGTGGATTGGGACTAATGTGACCAAATGCTGCTTTCAGGACATGGCATATGTTTGTTACGAACCCGGATCCAGCGTCCGAGCCCGGAGCAGTGACGACCGCGCCATCTGTGGGTCAGCTCCCGAAACCCCCTCCAAACGGACGACGACACCTGGTGAGGACGACGTGTACTAGCTACGAGGGCCAGTTTCCAGTCCCGTTCAGCACTCAACACCGCCGCCGCTGACCTCTGGTGAGCTGGTGCTCAGACACCAGCGCCATCTATGGAGTGGATAGGTGGGCGTTTGTGTCTGAGCCTGTAAGTGAGGTGTTTTAGTGTCCCTGTTATTGATGACGTGTCTGCTTGCAGAGTCGACCTGGGACCGCTGTGTTGAAAGTTGAGTCAGTCTACCCAAGGCAGCCGTCTCCATACCTTGTGCTTTGCTGCAGCAGCTGTGAAGTCGTCCCCCGGAAGAACACTGTGGTGTTACCCTGCCAGTGGAGTGGCAGTAGAAGGATTTCCCGGGACCGACTGCTGGAGACGTTTATCCAATGGGATATTGAGGACAGGAGAGTGATTTGTGGCATCACACGAGGCTCCTGTCTAGGGCGTTACCCTTATATCGTTCGTGGAGTGGCCTGACCAGCCTTGCTGATCCGGAACCTGCCAGCAGACCTGCTGGACGTGTGGTTGACGGCCTCCACGGCGGTGCCCCCAGTGGACCTGTGTTTTGGCTGGCCTGTGTTTGGGGTAGACTCAGCTTGGTCGAAGGATTCGTCAAGGGACCACAAGAGCACCAAGGACTCAGCACCGAGAGTCGGCATCCAGAGTCTTCAGCAGAAGACCACTGTGTATTTCCCCTGTACAGTGTTAATACCCCTCCCCCTGTGCACTCATTTATATATTATTTATTTGGTGATGGAAATAATTATAGTCTTAAGTTCTTAACTTTCTTTCCCTTCCCCCTTTAAGTTTCTTGCGTCACGGATCTCATTCCTTGAAAGCCACTACTGGCTTGGGGTCGGATACAACTTCCTCTAACAACATCAGAGTAAGAACCTCGTTGCGTCCCGAGAGGGCCGTAACAATGTTGGGTATAAAAAGTCGTAATTTCAAACTGCGAATACGTGCAGAGAGCCAGAATTTGGCTTCAAAATATGGCTCAGGCCTCGAAATTGGGATATTTGGGATATTTCGAAAACTGCAGGGGAGTTTGGTCAAAATGTGACTCACTGCCGCTTTCAGGACATGGCATATCTTGGGTATAAAAAGACGTAATATCAAACTGCGAATACGTGCATAGAGCCAGAATTTGGCTCAAAAATATGGTTCAGGCCTCGAAATTGGGATGTTTGGGATATTTTGAAAACTGCAGGGAGGTTTGGAACAAATGTGACCAAACACCGTTTTCAGTACTTGGCATTTGTTGGGTATAAAAAAGTCGTAATTTCAAACTGCGAATACGTGCAGAGAGCCAGAATTTGGCTCCAAAATATGGCTCAGGCCTCGATATTGGGATGTTTGGGATATTTTGAAAACTGCAGGGGAGTTTGGGACAAATATGACCAAACACCGCTTTCAGTACTTAGCATATGTTGGGTATAAAAAAGTCGCAATTTCAAACTGCGAATACGTGCAGAGAGCCAGAATTTGGCTCCAAAATATGGCTCAGGCCTCGAAATTGGGATGTTTGGGATATTTTGAAAACTGCAGGGGAGGTTGGGCCATATATGACCAAACGCCGCTCTCAGTACTTGGCATATATTGGGTATAAAAAGTCATAATATCAAACTGCGAATACGGGCATAGAGCCAGAATTTGGCTCTAAAATATGGCTCAGGGCTCGAAATTGTGATGTTTCGGATATTTTGAAAACTGCAGGGAGGTTTGTGCAAAATGTGACTCACTGCCGCTTTCAGTACTTGGCATATGTTGGGTATAAAAATTCGTAATTTCAAACTGCGAATACGTACAGAGAGCCTGAATTTGGCTCCAAAATATGGCTCAGGCCTGGAAAATGGGATGTTTGGGATATTTTAAAAACTGCAGGGGAGTTTGTGCAAAATGTGACTCATTGCCGCTTTCAGTACTTGGCATATGTTGGGTATAATAAGTCGAAATTTCAAACTGCGAATACGTGCAGAGAGCCAGAATTTGGCTGCAAAATATGGCTCAGGCCTCGAAATTGGGATGTTTGGAATATTTTGAAAACTGCAGGGGGGATTGGGACAAATGTGAACAAACGCCGTTTTCAGTACTTGGCATATGTTGGGTATAAAAAGTCGTAATTTCAAACTGCGAATACGTGCATAGAGCCAGAATTTTGCTCCAAAATATGGCTCAGGCCTCGAAATTGGGATGTTTGGGATATTTTGAAAACTGCAGGGAGGTTTGTGCAAAATGTGACTCACTGATGCTTTCAGTACTTGGCATATGGTGTGTATAAAAAAGTCAAAATTTCAAACTGCAAATACGTGCAGATAGCCAAAATTTGGCTTCAAAATATGGCTCAGGCCTCGAAATTGGGATGTTTGGGATATTTTGAAAACTGCTGGGAGGTTCGTGCAAAATGTGACTCACTGATGCTTTCAGTACTTGGCATATGTTGGGTATAAAAAGTCGTAATTTCAAACTGCGAATACGTGCAGAGAGCCTGAATTTGGCTCCAAAATATGGCTCAGGCCTCGAAATTGGGAAGTTTGGGATATTTTGAAAACTGCAGGGGAGTTTGTTCAAAATATGACTCACAGCCGCTTTCATTACTTGGCATATGTTGGGTATAAAAAAGTCGCAATTTCAAACTGCGAATACGTGCAGAAAGCCAGAATTTGGCTCCAAAATATGGCTCAGGCCTCGAAATTGGGATGTTTGGGATATTTTGAAAACTGCAGGGGAGTTTGGGACAAATATGACCAAACGCCACTTTCAGTACTTGGCATATATTGGGTATAAAAAGTCGTAGATTCAAACTGGGAATACGTGCAGAGAGCAAGAATTTGGCTGCAAAATATAGCTCAGGCCTCGTGTTATGGACCCGAACCCGACGTCCGAGCACGGAGCAGTGACGACCGCGCTATCTGTGGCTCAGCTCCCGAAACCCCCTCCAAATGGACGACGACACCTGGTGAGGACGAAGTGTACCGGCCACAAGGGCCAGTTTCCAGTCCTGTTCAGCTCACAACACCGCCGCTGCTGACCTCTGGTGAGGTGGTGCTAAGACGACAACGCCATCTATGGAGTGGATACGTCGGGCGTTTGTGTCTGAGCCTGTAAGTGAGGTGCTTTAGTGTGTCCCTGTTATTGATGACGTGTCTGCTTACAGAGTCGACCTGGGACTGATGTAAGGGAAGTTGAGTCAGTCTACCCAGGACAGCCGTCTCGACACCAAGTGTTTGCTGCAGCAGCTGTGAGTCGCCTCCCGGATGAACACTGTGGTGTTACCCTGCCTGTGAAGCGGCAGTTGAGGATTGTCATACCCGGGACTGACTGGTGGAGACGATTAACCACTGGGGTATTGTGGACAGGAGAGTGATCTGTGGTATCACACGAGGCTCCTGACTAGGGCGCTACCCTAGTATCGCTCGTGGAGTGGCCTGACCAGCGTTGCTGATCCGGAACCTGCCAGCAGTCTGCTGGACTTGTGGTTGACGGCCTCCACGGCGGTGCCCCCAGTGGAACTGTGTTTTGGCTGACCTGTGGCCGGGGTAGACTCAGCTTTTCGAAGGATTCGTCGTGAGGCCACGAGAGCACCGAGAACTTGGCACCGAGAAGATCCAGGGTCTTCAGAAGAAGACTACAGTGTAGATAATTCCCCTGTGCAGTGTTAATACCCCTCCCCCTGTGTAACCTTTTATATATTATTTATTGGTGGCGGTTATATTATATTAAGTTTTTGCTTTTCTTTCCCTTCCCCTTTTAGTTTACTTGCGTTACTGATCACATCCCTTGAAAGCCACTACTGGCTTGGGGCCGGATACCCTTCCTCTAACGACATCAGAGTACGAACCCAGTTGCGACCCGAGAGGGCCGTAACATAATTGGCATCCCCAGCGGGATCCGTCCCCTTGTTAAGTATGTTTGACAGGGGTGGTGAAGTGGCGTAATCCCTGTAAATAATTCCCCCTGTGTGTGACGATAAGGACGTTATACGTCCTGTGCGGTGCTCAGAGTGACTAAGTGCGATATTGTGCAGTGCGGTGCTCGCTGTGATTAAGCGATTAAGTGCAATATTGTGTAGTGCGGTGCTCGGCGTGATTCAGTGCAATATTGTGTAGTGCGGTGCCCGAAGTAATTACGTGTAATATTGGCAAGTGAGGCGCCAGGTGCGATAAAGTGCAATATTGACGTAGAACAGTGCTCGGTGCGTTAAGTGCTAACGTGAAAGTGGTGTGTTAAGTGCTAAGTGTTCCATCTGTAACAATGGCAGAAAAAGCTACCATCGATGATCTGGACGATGTTCAGGCTTTTCTGAACAGAGAGGACTGTCTTGCCAGATTAAAATATCTGAGCAAACCGGAACTTGTACTAGTCAGTGCCTACCTGGAGATAAAGATCCGTGCCAGTGATTCCCGTTTGGAGATCTTGTCCAAGGTTCACCGGCATTTGAAGGCAGAGAAACAGGAAGGCGAGACTCCTAGTATAAAGGAAGGTGAGGAAATAGCTTCCACTGAACAGGAAGGTAAGAGCAGTGATGTCGAAAGTGATGAGAGTGAACTAAATATAAGTGTTCTTACTGTGAAAATGCGTGAACTAGAGATCCATCGTGAAATAGAATGGAAAAAGATAGAAATCGCTAAAGAGAGAGAAGAGAAAGCGAGAGAGAGAGAAGATAAGAAATTAGAAATAGAAAAAGAGAGACAAGAAATGGAAAGAGAGAGATTAGGAAAAGAATTAGAGATGAGGCGTTTAGAATTAGAAGAAAGGAAAGCGGAAAGAGAAAAAGAGAAACGAGAAAGAGAAAGAGAAGAGAAACAGAGAGAGAGAGAAGAAAAAGAAAGACAGAGACAAGATGAACTAGAAGTATTGCGGTTAGGCGGTGGTCGGAGGCAAACAACGGACACCAGTAGTTTCGATCCGGTAAGGAACATCAAAATGGTTCCAAAATTCAACAAGAGGGAAGTTTCGAAATTCTTCGCAGCCTTCGAGAAAGTCGCTGCCTCTTTGGAGTGGCCAAGGGAGAATTGGGCCATCATGATACAGTCAGTCTTGACTGGGAAGGCCCAAATCGCCTACTCCACGTTATCCCTTGACGACTCCGGCGATTACGACAAGGTGAAGAAGGTCGTGCTCATGGCGTACCAATTGGTACCTGAGGCGTACAGGCAGAAGTTTAGAAACCTGAAAAAGACCTCAGAGCACACTTTCACCGAATTCGCCACCATCAAGGCGCGGCTTTTCCAGGAGTGGTGTGCCTCTCGGAAGGTGGAGACCAAAGAAGACCTCTAGCAGCTTATACTGTTAGAGGACTTCAAGGATTGTTTGTCTGGAGACCTGAAGACGTACTTAGAGGAACAGCAGGTAGAGACCTTGAGTGCGGCAGCCACCATGGCTGAAGAGTACATCCTAACGCATAGGCCTTCCGCTAAGTACGTCCCGAGGAATTATCAACGCCGGTTTGACAAACCTCATGACGAAGAAGAGACCCCGTCCCACGAAGCGTTAAGAAGACGCCCCCAAGTAGCCCTCGAAGGACTAGTCCTAGCAGTCCGAAACACCGCAGTCCGAGGAGGAATATGGTGTGCTGGACTTGTGGGCAGAAAGGGCATGTAGCTGCTATGTGCCGAGGCAGAAGAGGTGGCGGCGCACGTAGGGAGGTGATGATGATGAGCTGTGTAATACCACCAGCAGGAAGCCAGTCGACGACGACGCAGGAAGGATCAAGTTTGTTCGCCCCTCACACTTCAAGCGGGTATGTAACGAGTGATCATACTGGTAGATCTGTAGTAGTGCTCAGAGATAGTGGAGCAGCCCAGTCCCTGATCGTGAGAAGCTCGTTACCCGAGGGAGTAAGTGTGGACGGGAGACAACAGGTTGTCCTGGTTGGGTTTCCTAGGACGCAGTACATCGCCCCCTTAGTGCCAGTACATCTCGACTCGCCTTACTTCAGCGGCACATGTGCGTTGGCAGTAGTCGATACCCTCCCTATAGCAGGGGTTGACGTGGTACTAGCCAACGACTTGGTGACAGATTGGAGCATCAATCTTCCCAAGGTCCTGGACGAGTCGGCCGGAACAGCAAGGTCAGAGGTAACAACAGGCCGCGGTAATATCCAGGTAAAGACAGACCCGGATTTAAACATGTTTAATTTGTCCTCTCACCCGCAGATCGACAGTATTCTAGCAGAGTCTCCTGATTCTCTCGACAAGGAACATGAGGTTACGATGGCAGAAATACCTGAGCAAGAAGAGAGGCCTTGTGTGCAAACACCCACGGATACCAACGAGTCTGGAGCGAAGGCAGATGTGTACTTGCGGTATGGCATTGTACAGCGGTCATTGAACCAGCCAGAGATTCCCCAGACGTCAGAGGTATGTGAGGTGTGTTCGAAAGGTCTAGAGCCCTCTTTGGTCCAAACCAGGCTAATGGATGTAGCCGGCTATGAACATTTCAAGCTCAGGAAACTTGTCCCTAAGTTAACCAAATGTTTCTTAGCGGTATTTTTTATTCTTGTATGTGCTCTCAGTGAGGACCAGTGGACGACCCGGCAGATGATGGCTCCCGTGAACACCATGAAGAGATCCCAGGGATTGGAGACGTGCACAGTGAATGTTGCAGTCGAAGAAGGAACCTGGAAGGTGATGGTTGATACAGGAGGTACGACATATGATAATATGAGTGACTGTTTCCGACAGGTTGACACCCCCCGCGTGATTGCTGAGCCTAGATTCAGCGTGATGCGGAACGTTGGTCGACCGAACGGTGGCAGAGCAGACATCATCTACGGTGTGCAAGCAGCTCTGTTGGAACTAGGTGTGGGCCTAGTAGGCGAGTGTGTAGTAAGTACTGACTTGCCCACTGTCGCTGTCACTCTGAATTATCAGACCCCTGTATTCCAGGTTCCTGTCTCCCTGAAGGACCTTCGGACCGGTACCAGAAATGCCGTCTGTGATCAGCCATCATCGGTGCCACGACACAGGGAAGTGTCGAGTCGCCCCACGTCGGGTCTACACCGATCCTTACTCGAGAGATGTGAGATGATGCCCCTGCTTGACATCGCAGAGGAAGTGTGGAAGACTACTTCAGACAGATCATCGTCTTCCACCTGCAAATTTCCTTCATGCCAGAGTTGCCCAGTAGGACAGTTCTGTGGACAAGGCAGCCTCACCGTTCCAGTTTAAAAAGCATGTGAGTCCATTTGGAGTTGTGTCCCCGTAATAATTTGTTTTGTGTTTTTCTTTCTAGAAACCCAAACCAAATTCTTTTTGGTGGGGAGGTGTTACGAACCCGGATCCAGAGTCCGAGCACGGAGCAGTGACGACCGCGCCATCTGTGGGTCAGCTCCCGAAACCCCCACCAAATGGACGACGACACCTGGTGAGGACAAGGTGTACTGGCCACAAGGGCCAGTTTCCAGTCCGGTTCAGCTCACAACACAGCCGCCGCTGACCTCTGGTGAGGTGGTGCTCAGACACCAACGCCATCTATGGAGTGGATACGTCGGGCGTTTGTGTCTGAGCCTGTAAGTGAGGTGCTTTAGTGTGTCCCTGTTATTGATGACGTGTCTGCTTACAGAGTCGACCTGGGACTGCTGTAAGGGATGTTGAGTCAGTCTACCCAAGGCAGCCGTCCCCATACCTTGTGCTTTGCTGCAGCAGCTGTGAGTCGCCTCCCGGAGGAACACTGTGGTGTTACGATGCCTGTGAAGCGGCAGTGAAGGATTGTCGTACCCGGGACCGACTGCTGGAGACGATTAACCACTGGGGTATTGTAGACAGGAGAGTGATCTGTGGTATCACACGAGGCTCCTGACTAGGGCGCTACCCTAGTATCGCTCGTGGAGTGGCCTGACCAGCGTTGCTGATCCGGAACCTGCCAGCTGTTCTGCTGGACTTGTGGTTGACGGCCTCCATGGCGGTGCCCCCAGTGGAACTGTGTTTTGGCTGGCCTGTGGCCGGGGTAGACTCAGCTTCTCAAAGGATTCGTCGTGAGGCCACGAGAGCACCGAGAACTTGGCATCGAAAGGATCCAGAGTCTTCAGAAGAAGACGACAGTGTAAATAAGTGTTAATACCCCTCCCCCTGTGTAACTTTTATATATTATTTATTGGTGAAGGTATTAATTATAATCTTAAGTTTTTGCATTTCTTTCCCTTCCCCTTTTATTTTACTTGCGTCACGGATCTCATCCCTTGAAAGCCACTACAGGCTTGGGGCCGGATACCCTTCCTCTAACGACATCAGAGTACGAACCCAGTTGCGACCCGAGAGGGCCGTAACACCAACATATGCCAAGTACTGAAAGCGGCAGTGAGTCACATTTTGCACAAACTCCCATGCAGTTCTCAAAATATCCCAAACATCCCAATTTCGAGGCCTGAGCCATATTTTGGAGCCAAATTCTGGCTCTCTGCACGTATTCGCAGTTTGATATTACGACTTTTTTATACCCAACATATTCGAAGTACTGAAAGCGGCATTTGGTCACATTTGTCCCAAACCTCCCTGCAGTTTTCAAAATATCCCAAACATCCCAATATCAAGGCCTGAGCCATATTTTGGAGCCAAATTCTGGCTCTCTGCACGTATTCGCAGTTTGATATTACGACTTTTTATACCCAACATATGCCAAGTACTGAAAGCGGCGTATGGTCACATTTGTCTCAAACCCTCCTGCAATTTTCAAATTGTCCCAAACATCCCAATTTCAAGGCCTGAGCCATATTTTGGAGCCAAATTCTGACTCTCTGGACGTATTCACAGTTTGAAATTACGATTTTTTATACCCAACATATGCCAAGTACTGAAAGCAGGAGTGGGTCACATTTTGCACAGACTCCACTGCAGTTTTCAAAATATCCCAAATATCCCAATTTTGAGGCCTGAGCCATATTTTGGAGCCAAATTCTGGCTCTCTGCACGTATTCACAGTTTTAAATTACGACTTTTTATACCCAACATATGCCAAGTACTGAAAGCGGCAGTGAGTCACATTTTGAACAAACTCCCCTGCAGTTTTCAAAATATCCCAAATATCCCAATTTCGAGGCCTGAGCCATATTTTGGAGCCAAATTCTGGCTCTCTGCACGTATTCGCAGTTTGAAATTACGAATTTTTTATACCGAACATATGCCAAGCACTGAAGGCTGCGTTTGGTCACATTTGTCCCAAACCTCCCTGCAGTTTTCAAAATATCCCAAACATCCCAATTTCGTGGTCTGAGCCATATTTTGGAGCCAAATTCTGGCTCTCTGCACGTATTCGCAGTTTGAAATTACGACTTTTTTATACCCAACATATGCCAAATACTGAAAGCAGCGTTTGGTCACATTTGTCCCAATCCCCCTTGCAGTTTTCAAAATATCCCAAATATCCCAATTTCGAGGCCTGAGCCATATTTTGGAGCCAAATTCTGGCTCTCTGCACGTATTCGCAGTTTGAAATTACGACTTTTTATACCCCAAGATATGCCAAGTACAGAAAGCGGCAGTAAGTCATATTTTGAACACACTCCCCTGCAATTTTCAAAACATCCCACATATCCCAATTTCGAGGCGTAAGCCATATTTTGGAGGCAAATTCTGGCTCTCTGCACGTATTCGCAGTCTGAAATTACGACTTTTTATACCCAACATATGCCAAGTACTGAATGCGGCGTTTGGTCAAATATGTCTCATTCCCGCCTGCAGTTTTCAAAATATCCCAAACATCCCAATTTCGAGGCCTGATCCATATTTTGGAGCTAAATTCTGGCTCTCTGTACGTATTCGCTGTTTGATATTACGATTTTTTTTACCCAACATATGCCAAGTACTGAAAGCGGCAGTGAGTCACATTTTGCACAAATTCCCATGCAGTTTTCAAAATATCCCCAAAACCCAATTTCGAGGCCTGAGCGATATTTTTGAGCCAAATTCTGGCTCTCTGCACATATTCGCAGTTTGAAATTACGACTTTTTTATACCCAACATATGCCAAATACTGAAAGCAGCGTTTGGTCACATTTGTCCCAATCCCCCTTGCAGTTTTCAAAATATCCCAAATATCCCAATTTCGAGGCCTGAGCCATATTTTGGAGCCAAATTCTGGCTCTCTGCACGTATTCGCAGTTTGAAATTACGAATTTTTTATACCCAGCATATGCCAAGTACTGAAAGCTGCGTTTGGTCACATTTGTCCCAAACCTCCCTGCAGTTTTCAAAGTATCCCAAACATCCCAATTTCGTGTTCTGAGCCATATTTTTGAGCCAAATTCTGGTTCTCTGCACGTATTCGCAGTTTGAAATTACGACTTTTTTATACCCAACATATGCCAAATACTGAAAGCAGCGTTTGGTCACATTTGTCCCAATCCCCCTTGCAGTTTTCAAAATATCCAAAATATCCCAATTTCGAGGCCTGAGCCATATTTTGGAGCCAAATTCTGGCTCTCTGCACGTATTCGCAGTTTGAAATTACGACTTTTTATACCCCAAGATATGTCAAGTACAGAAAGCGGCAGTAAGTCATATTTTGAACACACTCCCCTGCACTTTTCAAAATATCCCACATATCCCAATTTCGAGGCGTGAGCCATATTTTGGAGGCAAATTCTGGCTCTCTGCACGTATTCGCAGTTTGAAATTACAACTTTTTATACCCAACATATGCCAAGTACTGAATGCGGCGTTTAGTCAAATATGTCTCATTCCCCCCTGCAGTTTTCAAAATATCCCAAACATCCTAATTTCGAGGCCTGATCCATATTTTGGAGCTAAATTCTGGCTCTCTGCACTTATTCGCTGCTTGATATTACGACTTTTTTTACCCAACATATGCCAAGTACTGAAAGCGGCAGTGAGTCACATTTTGCACAAATTCCCATGCAGTTTTCAAAATATCCCCAAAACCTAATTTCGAGGCCTGAGCGATATTTTTGAGCCAAATTCTGGCTCTCTGCACGTATTCACAGTTTGAAATTACGACTTTTTTATACCCAACATATTCGAAGTACTGAAAGCGGCATTTGGTCACATTTGTCCCAAACCTCCCTGCAGTTTTCAAAATATCCCAAACATCCCAATTTCGAAGCCTGAGCCATATTTTGGAGCCAAATTCTGACTCTCTGCACGTATTCGCAGTTTTATATTACGACTTATTTTACCCAACATATGCCAAGTACTGAAAGCGGCAGTGAGTCACATTTTGCACAAACTCCCATGCAGTTCTCAAAATATCCCAAACATCCCAATTTCGAGGCCTCAGCAATATTTTGGAGCCAAATTCTGGCTCTCTGCACGTATTCGCAGTTTAAATCACGATTTTTTATACCCAACATATGCCAAGTACTGAACGCGGCGTTTGGTCACTTTTGTCCCAAACCTCCCTGCAGTTTTCAAAATATCCCAAATATCCCAATTTCGAGGCCTGAGCCATAATTTGGAGCCAAATTCTGGCTCTCTGCACGTATTCGCAGTTTGATATTACGACTTTTTATACCCAACATATGCCAAGTACTGAATGTGGCAGTTAGTCACATTTTACACAAACTCCCCTGCAGTTTTCAAAATATCCCAAACATCCCATTTTCGAGGCCTAAGCTATATTTTGGAGCCAAGTTCTTGCTCTCTGCACGTATTCTCAGTTTGAACTTACGAATTTTTATACGGAACATATGCAAAGTACTGAAAGCGGCGTTTGGTCACATTTGTCCCAAACCCCCCATGCAGTTTTCAAAATATCCCAAACATCCCAATTTCAAGGCCTGAGCCATATTTTGGAGCCAAATTCATGCTCTCTGCATGTATTCGCAGTTTGAAATTACGAATTTTTATACGGAACATATGCCAAGTACTGAAAGCGGCGTTTGGTCATATTTGTACCAATCCCCCCCTGCAGTTTTCAAAATATCCCAAATATCCCAATTTCGAGGCCTGAGCCATATTTTGGAGCCAAATTCTTGCTCTCTGCCCGTATTCACAGTTTGAAATTACGAATTTTTATACGGAACATATGCCAAGTACTGAAAGCGGCGTTTGCTCATGTTTGTCCCAAACCCCCCATGCAGTTTTCAAAATATCCCAAACATCCCAATTTCGAGGCCTGAGCCATATTTTGGAGCCAAATTCTTGCTCTCTGCACGTATTCGCAATTTGAAATTACGACTTTTTATACCCTACATATTCGAAGTACTGAAAGCGGCGTTTGGTCTTATTTGTCAGAACACCCCCCCATCCCTGCAGTTTTCAAAATATCGCAAACATCCCAATTGCGAGGCCTGAGCAATATTTTGGAGCCAAATTCTGGCTCTCTGCACGTATTCGCAGTTTGAAATTTCGACTTTTTATACCCAACATATGCCAAGTACTGAAATCAGCGTTGAGTCACATTTTGCTCAACCCCCCCCCCCCCCCCTCCGCAGTTTTCAAAATATCCCAAACATCCCAATTTCGAGGCCTGAGCCATATTTTGGAGCCAAATTCTGGCTCTATGCACGGATTCGCTGTTTGAAATTACGACTTTTTATACCCAACATATGCCAAGTACTAAAAACAGCAGAGTCTCATTTTGCATTTTGTTGGGTATAAAAAAGACGCAATTTCAAACTGCGAATACGTGCAGAGAGCCAAAATTTGGCTCCAAAATATGGCTCAGGCCTCGAAATTGGGATGTTTGAGATATTTTGAAAGCAGCAGGGGGGTTTTTGCAAAATGTGACTCACTGCCGCTTTCAGTATTTGGCATATGTTGGGTATAAAAAGCCGTAATATCAAACTGCGAATACGTGCAAAGAACCAGAATTTGGCTCCAAAATATGGCTCAGGCCTCGATATTGGGATGTTTGAGATATTTTGACAACTGCAGGGGGGATTGGGACATATGTGACCAAATGCCGCCTTCAGTACTTGGCATATGTTGGGTATAAAAAGTCGTAATTTCAAGCTGCGAATACGTTCATAGAGCCAGAATTTGGCTCAGGCCACGAAATTGGGATGTTTGGGATATTTTGTAAACGGGAGGGAGGTTTGGCTCAATATGACCAAACGCCGCTTTCAATACTTGGCATATGTTCCGTATAAAAAGTCGAAATTTCAAACTGCGAATACGTGCAGAGAGCCAGAATTTGGATCCAAAATGTGGCTCATCCCTCGAAATTGGTATATCTGGGATATTTTGAAAACTGCAGGGGAGTTTGTGCAAAATGTGACTCACTGCCGCTTTCAGTACTTGGCATATGTTGGGTATAAAAAGTCGGAATTTCAAACTGCGATTACGTGCAGAGAGCTAGAATTTGGCTCCAAAATATAGCTCAGGCCTCGATATTGGGTTGTTTGGTATATTTTGAAAACTGCAGGAAGGTTTGGGACAAATGACCATGCGCCGCTTTCAGTACTTCGCATATGTTGGGTATAAAGAATCGTAATTTCACACTGCGAATACGTGCAGAGAGCCTGAATTTGGCTCCAAAATATGCCTCAGGCCTCGAAATTGGGATGTTTAGGATATTTTGAAAACTGCAGGGGAGTTTGTGCAAAATGTGACTCACTGCCGCTTTTAGGACTTGACATATGTTGGGTATAAAAAGTCGTAATTTCAAACTGCGAATACGTGCATAGAGCCAGAATTTGGCTCAGGCCTCGAAATTGGGATGTTTGGGATATTTTGTAAACTGCAAGGGGGTTTGGGAAAAATATGACCAAACACCGCTTTCAGTACTTGGCATATGTTCCGTATAAAAAGTCGTAATTTCAAACTGCGAATACGTGCAGAGATCCAGAATTTGGCTCCAAAGTATTACTCAGGCTTTGATTTTGGGATGTTTGGGATATTTTGAAAACTGCAGGTGAGTTTGTGCAAAATGTGACTCACTGCCGCTTTCAGTACTTGGCATATGTTGGGTATAAAAAGTCGTAATATCAAACTGCGAATACGTGCAGAGAGCCAGAATTTGGCTCCTAAATATGGTTCAGGCCTCTAAATTGGGATATTTCGGATATTTTGAAAACTGCAGAGAGGTTTGGGACAAATGTGACCAAACGCCGCTTTCAGTACTTGGCATATGTTGGGTATAAAAAGTCGTAATTTCAAACTGCAAATACGTGCAGAGAGCCAGAATTTGGATCCAAAATATGGCTCAGGCCTCGAAATTGGGATATTTGGGATATTTTGAGAACTGCAGGGGAGTTTGTGCAAAATGTGACTCACTGCCGCTTTCAGTACTTGGCATGTTGTGTATAAAAAGTCGTAATTTCAAACTGCGAATACGTGCAGAAAGTCTGAATTTGGGTCCAATATAGGGCTCAGGCCTCGAAATTGGGATGTTTGGGATATTTTGAAAACTGCAGGGGGAATTGGGACAAATGTGTCCAAACGCCGCTTTCAGTACTTGGCATGTGTTTTGTGAAGATAATCTCTTCCAAGAGAGATTGAGCCTGCTCTTCCCTACATAAGTACGTCAATATACAAGATAATATAGAAGATACGTCCAACAAGTATCGCCAAACGTTTTGCCCAGAGAGCAAATCGTACCCAGCACACAGTGACACCTGCTACCTACCACCGCCGTAACCAGCAAACTGCTCATCCTTTGCCTGCCTGTCGGTGATTGGCTGTTGTCCCGTCGCACCTGCCCTCCGCCTCCGCCACAAGTTGACGTCTGGGCTGCAGTGCGCTAATATCGTCAGAATATCTCAGTGCTCCAAGCAGTTGACATCTCTCGCTGGTAGACTGAGCCTTGGCTTTCGTGTACTAAGGGAGGTGGCAGCTCGAAGCCAATATTCCAGCAGCATTCATATTTTATTTTGCTCTCACTGTAACCAACTTGTCTTAACGTAACTTTTCATTTGCCAGTGATTATTCATATTATTTTGTTTGTTGACTTGTCTTTCATATTTTTATGTGCTTAACTTTATTCATGTCTTGTTTTTCTAAAGTAATTAAAATTTCATTGTTAATTTACTTGTGTTTTGTGTGTCTTCCCATTACCTTACCACAGACGAAAGCTCCTGCTTTTCTCTTTTTTTTCTATTATGTGACGAGGCCCTGCCCCTAGCTTTTGAAACAGCCGAACACCAACGCTTTACCGTCACAGTTGGGTATAAAAAAAGTCGCAATTTCAAACTGCGAATACGTGCATAGAGCCAGAATTTGGCTCCAAAATATGGCTCAGGCCTCAAAATTGGGAAGTTTTGGATATTTTGAAAACTGCAGGGAGGTTTGGGACAAATGTAACCAAATGCCGCGTTCAGTACTTGGCATGTGTTGGGTTTGAAAAAGTCGCAATTTCAAACTGCGAATACGTGCAGAGAGCCAGAATTTGGCTCCAAAATATGGCTCAGGCCTCGAAATTGGGATATTTGGGACATTTCGAAAACTGCAGGGGAGTTTGTGCAAAATGTGACTCACTGCCGCTTTCAGGACTTGGCATATGTTGTGTATAAAAAGTCGTAATATCAAACTGCGAATACGTGCATAGAGCTAGAATTTGGCTCCAAAATATGGCTCCGGCCTCGAAATTGGGATGTTTGGTATATTTTGAAAACTGCAGGGGGGATTGGGACAAATGTGTCCAAACGCCGCTTTCAGTACTTGGCATGTGTTGGGTATAAAAAAGTCGCAATTTCAAACAGCGAATACGTGCAGAGAGCCAGAATTTGGCTCCAAAATATGGCTCAGGACTCGAAATTGGGATATCTGGGATATTTTGAAAACTGCAGTGGAGTTTGTGCAAAATGTGACTCACTGCCGCTTAGAGGACTTGACATATGTTGGGTATAAAAAGTCGTAATTTCACACTGCAAAAACGTGCATAGAGCCAGAGTTTGGCTCCAAAATATGGCTCAGGCCTCAATATTGGGATGTTTGGGATATTTTGACAACTGCAGGGGGGATTGGGACAAATGTGACCAAACGCCGCTTTCAGTACTTGGCATATGTTGGGTATAAAAAGTCGTAATTTCAAGCTGCGAATACGTGCATAGAGCCAGAATTTGGCTCAGGCAACGAAATTGGGATGTTTGGGTTATTTTGTAAACTGCAGGGAGTTTGGCTCAATATGACCAACGCCGCTTTCAGTACTTGGCATATGTTCCGTATAAAAAGTTGTAATTTCAAACTGCGAATACGTGCAGAGAGCCAGAATTTGGATCCAAAATATGGCTCAGGACTCGAAATTGGGATATCTGGGATATTTTGAAAACTGCAGGGGAGTTTGTGCAAAATGTGACTCACTGCTGCTTTCAGTACTTGGCATATGTTGGGTATAAAAAGTCGTAATTTCAAACTGCGAATACGTGCAGAGAGCTAGAATTTGGCTCCAAAATATGGCTCATGCCTCGATATTGGGATGTTTGGGATATTTTGACAACTGCAGGGGGGATTGGGACAAATGTGACCAAACGCCGCTTTCAGTACTTCGCATATGTTGGGTATAAAAAATTCGTAATTTCAAACTGCGAATACGTGCAGAGAGCCAGAATTTGGCTCCAAAATATGGCTCAGGCCTCGAAATTGGGATACTTGGCATATTTCGAAAACTGCAGAGGAGTTTATGCAAAATGTGACTCACTGCCGCTTTCAGAACTTGTCATATGTTGGGTATAAAAAGTCGTAATTTCAAACTGCGAATACGTGCATAGAGCCAGAATTTGGCTCCAAAATATGGCTCAGGCCTCGAAATATGGATGTTTTGGTTATTTTGTAAACTGCAGGGAGATTTGGGACAAATGTGACCAATCGCCGCTTTCAATACTTGGCATATGTTGGGTATAAAAAGTCGTAATTTCAAACTGCGAATACGATCAGAGAGCCTGAATTTAGCTCCAAAATATGGCTCCGGCCACGAAATTGGGATGTTTGGGATATTTTGAAAACTGCTGGGGAGTTTGTGCAAAATGTGACTCATTCCTGCTTTCAGTACTTGGCATATGCTGGGTATAATAACTCGTAATTTCAAACTGCGAATACATGCAGAGAGCCAGAAATTGGCTCCAAAATATGGCTCAGGCCTCGATACTGGGATGTTTGGGATATAGTGACAACTGCAGGGGGGATTGGGACAAATGTGACCAAACACTGCTTTCAGTACTTAGCATATGTTAGGTAAAAAAAGTCGTAATATCTAACTGCGAATACGTGCAGAGAGCCAGAATTTGGCTCCAAAATATGGCTAAGGCCTCGATATTGGGATGTTTGGGATATTTTGAAAACTGCAGGGGAGTTTGTGCAAAATGTTACCAAACGCCGCTTTCAGTACTTCACATATGTTGGGTATAAAAAAATCGTAATTTCAAACTGCGAATACGTGCAGAGAGCTAGAATTTGGCTCCAAAATATGGCTCATGCCTCGATATTGGGATGTTTGGGATATTTTGACAACTGCAGGGGGGATTGGGACAAATGTGACCAAACGCCGCTTTCAGTACTTCGCATATGTTGGGTATAAAAAATTCGTAATTTCAAACTGCGAATACGTGCAGAGAGCCAGAATTTGGCTCCAAAATATGGCTCAGGCCTCGAAATTGGGATACTTGGCATATTTCGAAAACTGCAGAGGAGTTTATGCAAAATGTGACTCACTGCCGCTTTCAGAACTTGTCATATGTTGGGTATAAAAAGTCGTAATTTCAAACTGCGAATACGTGCATAGAGCCAGAATTTGGCTCCAAAATATGGCTCAGGCCTCGAAATATGGATGTTTTGGTTATTTTGTAAACTGCAGGGGGGTTTGGGACAAATATGACCAAATGCCGCTTTCAGTACTTGGCATATGTTGGGTATAAAAAAGTCGCAATTTCAAACTGCGAATACGTGCTATTATAGTCTGTGGGTTGGTGGTGTTCTCGTCGTTGTTCCTCCTTTGCAGAGAACCCAACCCACAACTCGGTAGAGTGCTTATACCTCGCTACGAGATCACACTAGGCGCTTCTGGCCCTTGGAGAGGGGCTCAACGTCACACATTTAGGGGATGCGGCTCCAACACTTAGCTTCGTTGTCACGTGCACACACCCACTCGAGCCGCTGTGACTCCCCACTCTCTCCTTAGGTGATATGATCTCCTCAATCCCCCTTTGACTTATTAGTATTACCTTCTACCCTGTCCACAGCAGTGGTTCATGGTTCTTTTTCTCTCTCCTTCTTTACTACCTCCTGGGAAGCCTCACAAGGACAAGGGCAAACGCCATCAAATTGGGATACATTTACGGGACAAAGCACATACACGATACATACACACATATAATAATAATGAATCCTATACTCTATAATATTACAATCAGGTTGCACTCCAACGCCATCAGAACTCTATCATCAGCTTATCAAGTGGTATCCTATCTCCTGGTTCACCACCTGATACTATCAACCTCCTCAAGTTGATCAAGTCTACATACACTGTTGCACCATCAGCAAGAGAATATATATATGTATCTATAAATGTGTACAAAGAAAATCAGCATATGAATGCAATAACACGTATCAGTATAAATGTTCCTTGACACACAACAATGATCAATCGATCACTCTATCAGCCCTAGAACGCATACATCTGTAGGTAATCCAGCCTACGACTGTGACTCTAAACTTTAGTGTAAAACACGCCTTGACATAAGAATGCAAACAGTCACTCACCTCTCACTGCGTCTTGCACGCTAATGACAACCAAACACTATCAACTCCCTATAAGTAATCCACCAGAACTTCCCTTCCACCTCTGGAAGTTCACTACCCTAATATCCTTAGGTTCTTCTGGGCTTCACTACCAGGATCCTCTGCAGCTCCTCCAGGCTGCTATCATGAAGTTTCTTTGAGCAACTACGGTGCTTCACCCTTCTGCTAGGTTCCTCCACAGCTCTCTTGGCTGCTACACCACGAAGTTTCCTCGAGCAACTATGGTGCTTCACCACCTCTACAGAAGCATGTGACACTCCTCTTCACTGCTTCTCTTCCCAGCTCGAGGTCCTCTGCTTCACTACCTTGGAGTCTCATCAATTACCTCATCTATGCTGGCTTCGAAGTTCTCAGCAACTTCTTCCCCAAAGACAAACCTGCAACCCATCGACACTCCAATAAAATGTTTCCCCTTTAACACATAAACAAAAATAACCACACAATATGCTTGCCTCAAACCTCTATCTGTCCTCTACATACAGTGAGAGTGGACTCCCCCGTTTCGGGCGGGTCCATACTCCACCTCGCCCGGCGGCGGTCCTCACTCACTCCGCCTCACTCACGCTGGGAGGGTCCTTCGCCGTCAGGAGCCGGGCTCACTCAGTTGCCCGCCAGCGCTCAGAGGGGACGGACGTCGCTCCGTGTTCCTCCCTCTCCACTCTCTTGTTTCAGGCCTTCTGCCTTATTAAAACATGTCTAACTTATAAATAAACATTGCTACTGTCGCTGGGTACACGACCAACTACAAGCAATCACTATGAACTGGCGTATATCGTGCTTACCACAGATTATTTGGTCGAGGGCGCTCTCCCTCTGACGGCGTCTGGTCAGGGCGCTCCACACAGCCCACGAAAATGCCTCTGAGCAGCTTATTAAACTCTCCTCGCCGTCCAAGACTTGAGACCACAACGTTCTCAGCTCAATTCCACAGCTGGCACGTCTGCACACTTCTCTTCTCTTAGAGATATATCACTAGGGGTTCCCTTCTGACGGGAGTTCAAACGGAGCGCGGCTTTCCCCTGCGATGTCTGGCACTCAAGTGAGGTCAAAGCCCCTCCAGAAGCGAGCCTCACGCCCCCAGCAAAATGTCCACATCTCCTAGCCAGTCATTTATCTATTTCCTTGCTTACTGCCCATAATCTTAAACTGTCCATTGAATCCAACATACTATTTTTCATATGGGTTATCACCTCAATATTTGCTAGACCTTCTAATCAGGTCAGGCTTGATGAATAACTCTCAAGGAGGGAGACTCGTTTCTCCTTCAGGCTGAGATCATAACACTCCCCTCCCCTTATTTTTGAGAGTTATTCCAGTGGCAAAGCTCGGGATAATACATCCGCCACCACACTGTCTCGTTCTTCAACCGATTCGTTCGACCGGTTGATCTGCTTATGTACTCCCTTAGGAGTCTACAACTAGTTCGTTGCTCCTTGCAACCTCTGGCTCGCAACTCGCCCGAAACATGATCTTCTCACAAACGATCTGACTTCTCTGGCACCTCTTAGCTAGGCTGTCCTCCTTGGACGCCTGCACTCCATCGGTCCACTCTACTTATTGTTTCCACCCTCCGTTTCCTCGTCTTCTTCTCTTCACGTCCAGAGTCAGACATCTACTGTCTGTACCTCCTCTGTCGTCTTCATACTTCCATCCACTGCCATTATACTTTCGTCTCCTGTCATCATACTTCACTCCCTCGTCTTCACTGACGATCCTCCCTTTCGTCTCCTCATTTATCCGAGAGCTCATCCTGTTTGACTTCCATCGAGTCCTCGCCTTTCTTCTATCCATCCATGCTTGCATCATCATCCTCTTCCCACATTTCTCACCTTTATACAATTCCCTTTCTTCTCCTTCAACTCTTCTTCGTTCCCTAAAAGTTTCTTCGGGCACTATACTACATCCAACAGCACTCGACCATACATGTCGCTTTGCCTCTCCCAAAGTGCTCGTAAGCATCTCTCCACACATACTGTCTCTTCTCCTTTCATTTTCCCGGCTATTACTCTTCTTCACTATCTCTCCTCCACGTTGTCTGTGAAACATGTCAACTCTCGACATCTCCCACAACTTAACTCCACTATCCATATGCTTCTGTGCTCGTGGACAATTTGACGTTTTACACCCGTCCTTGATCTATCCACATCTTTCCTCATTCCTACTCAGCACAGTTGCATTCGCCTTCCGACTCTTAATTTCAGCAGTCTGAGCTCTACTCAGGTCCGCTCTCTTCACATGATTCTTTTTCGGCTGGGCCGTCTTCACTTTTGACCTCACCGAGACTTCATTTCCCTGGGCTGGACCTTCATCGAACAGCCACGCTATATCTACGTCGATATCTTCCACCGGCTGAATCGACACTGTCTCACCTTCTCCGGTGTCTTCCTCGTCGGCCACCTCTGCCTTCATCACTACCGAGACAGGGTTTTCAATGGCTTGGCGGTAACCTGACTCATCTCCTTGGATGTCAGTCAGGTTCACACTCTCAGGTGTCCCACCCGTGCCGTGGCCTTCTGGGCACTCCTCAGGCACAGTCTCCGCTATGACTCTTGGCAACACCTTTGTCCCGCACAAGTCATTCCCCAGGATCACTTGGACTCCTGGAACAGGTATGTCGGGGCACACTCCCAACATCACCTCTGCCGACACATATTCCAACCTTAGCTGGACAGCACATACGGGCATGTCACTCTCAGACAATAACCCATATACTTTCATTTTACTCCTGCCAGCTAACCGTCGATCATTCCCAATCAGGCTTCTCGTAATCAAGCTCTGATTAGCTCCGGTATCCCTTAAGATACCAACTTCTACCTCAGGTTGGCTTCCTATTCTGATCCAACCTTTGCTCATGAACGGCCCATACCTCTCGTTCACTAAGTTCACCTTCTGTGGTTTGTCTTGGAACACATTAGTATATTTACTTTGGGGGTCACACATGGCCAGGGTCACAACTCTTTTGCCCTGCCTACAATCTCGCATTACGTGACCCAATCCGTTACAATTGTAACACCTCACCTGGGAGAAATCTCTCCTATACGAACCAGAATGGCTCTGACTCTGCCCACTCACATGAGAATTCCTCGGGCCAGGTACACTACTTGCACTCTGTGGGGTTTTACTGGACTCTTGATTCCCTGGATAACGAATAGTTTCTCGTTTAGCTCCTCCATCCTCACTTTCAGATGAAGTGCGCGACCTACTCTTCTGAGTTTTAGGGTACTTACTTTTATCTGCCCATTTATCAAAATTTTTCTCACCCCAGACTCTTCTGGGTCTCTCATAATTTCTTCCTCCCCAGACTCCACTGGATCTGCTATTGCTGCATCTCGCCTCATTCTTCACTCTGTTCTCCCTCAAGCTCTTGTACGCTTCAGTAATCATATCCGCCCTATCTGCGGCATCTTTCACCTCCTTTATCCCTGCTTCTTGGATCTTGAACTTTGTTTCGGGATGCATCATCTCCAAGAACTTCTCCATGGCCATTAGTTGCTTCAGGTCAGCGTAAGATCCAACTCCAGCAGCCTCAATCCACTTCTGGAATCGTCTTTCCAGATCCCTTGCTGTCTCAGCAAACGTACACGCTCCAACTTTGATCATCTCTCTGAAACGCTTTCTATAAGCTTCTGGGGTTAGCTGAAACGAGCGCAATATGCTGCTCTTTACTGTGGCATAATCCTGGCACTCTTCCAGTGACAATTGGGTGTATGCCTCCCTGGCTGCACCGGTCAATCTTAACCCATTCCTCCTGTGGCCACTCCTTGATGCTGGCCACTTTCTCAAAATGCTCGAAGAAGCTCTCTGCCTCTTCGGGAACAAACAAGGGAATGTCCTTCTCCCTAACCCTAACATCTGTTGAGTGTAATACCTGGGTGGTGCTCTCTGGCAACCCATGTTCAATCCTTTGCTCAGCCAAGGTTCTATTCACTTCTATCTGCATTTGTTTTGTTCTCTCTTTTTCTTTTTCGACCTGGGCTTTTTCTTTTTCTTTCTCCTGTTCCAACTCCAGTTCTCTTACTCTGGTTTTCTCTTTTTCTACTTCTAGTCTGGTTTTCTCTTTTTCTACTTCCAGTCTGGTTTTCTCTTTTTCTTTCTCGGCTTCATTTTTCATCTGGAGTTCTAATTTCATCTTTTCCAGCTGGAACTGTCTCTCCTTGTCCTCACGCTGCATCTGGAATCTCTCCAAGCTCCTATTTCGGCTACTCCTGCTACTGCGGCTACTCTTGCTGCTCCTACTCGATCCCTGGGATCTCACTTCATCCTGCCCATCATCCTCCTTTCCACTATCAGCTCCTTTCTGGGCTCCTTGTTCTGCTGCTTCATTTTTGGCTCTTAACTGCCTCAGGATCTCATCCTTCATCCCAGCTACTTTAGATGCTTTCAATCTAATGCCACATTTTTCTGCTATTTGTTTCAATTGATCCCTCGTACAACCTTCTAAGTCCTCAGGCTTGCCTGACTCCACAAACGCTTGCACCTTATCCATCTTTATCCTGTGAGTCTTCCCAAGAGAGAGAAAATATACCTGCGGTCACACAGTTTATCTATTTCAGCAAGGGTGTACAAATCCACTCTTGGACAGGGTGTGGGTGTGTCAGTTCACTCTCCTGGACACAGGCCCCCAATTTATTATAGTCTGTGGGTTGGTGGTGTTGTTGTCGTTGTTCCTCCTTTGCGGACAACCCAACCCACAACTCGGTAGAGTGCTTATACCTCGCTAGGAGATCACACTAGGCGCTTCTGGCCCTTGGAGAGGGGCTCAACGTCACACATTTAGGGGATGCGGCTCCAACACTTAGCTTCGTTGTCACGTGCACACACCCACTCGAGCCGCTGTGACTCCCCACTCTCTCCTTAGGTGATATGATCTCCTCAATCCCCCTTTGACTTATTAGTATTACCTTCTACCCTGTCCACAGCAGTGGTTCTTGGTTCTTTCTCTCTCTCCTTCTTTACTACTTCCTGGGAAGCCTCACTAGGACAAGGGCAAACACCAGCAAATTGGGATACATTTACTGGACAAAGCACATACACGATACATACACACATATAATAATAATGAATCCTATACTCTATAATATTACAATCAGGTTGCACTCCAACGCCATCAGAACTCTATCATCAGCTTATCAAGTGGTATCCTATCTCCTGGTTCACCACCTGATACTATCAACCTCCTCAAGTTGATCAAGTCTACATACACTGTTGCACCATCAGCAAGAGAATATATATATGTATCTATAAATGTGTACAAAGAAAATCAGCATATGAATGCAATAACACGTATCAGTATAAATGTTCCTTGACACACAACAATGATCAATCGATCACTCTATCAGCCCTAGAACGCATACATCTGTTGGTAATCCAGCCTACGACTGTAACTCTAAACTTCAGTATAAAACACTCCTTGACATTAGAATGCAAACAGTCACTCACCTCTCACTACGTCTTGCACGCTAATGACAACCAAACACTATCAACTCCCTATAAGTAATCCACCAGAACTTCCCTTCCACCTCTGGAAGTTCACTACCCTAATATCCTTAGGTTCTTCTGGGCTTCACTACCAGAATCCTCTGCAGCTCCTCCAGGCTGCTATCATGAAGTTTCTTTGAGCAACTACGGTGCTTCACCCTTCTGCTAGGTTCCTCCACAGCTCTCTTGGCTGCTACACCATGAAGTTTCCTCGAGCAACTATGGTGTTTCACCACCTCTACAGAAGCATGTGACACTCCTCTTCACTGCTTCTCCTCCCAGCTCGAGGTCCTCTGCTTCACTACCTTGGAGTCTCATCAATTACCTCATCTATGCTGGCTTCGAAGTTCTCAGCAACTTCTTCCACAAAGACAAACCTGCAACCTATCGACACTCCAATAAAATGTTTCCCCTTTAACACATAAACAAAAATAACCACACAATATGCTTGCCTCAAACCTCTATCTGTCCTCTACATACAGTGAGAGTGGACTCCCCCGTTATGGGCGGGTCCATACTCCACCTCGCCCGGCGGCGGTCCTCACTCACTCCGCCTTACTCACGCTGGGAAGGTCCTTCGCCATCAGGAGCCGGGCTCACTCAGTTGCCCGCCAGCGCTCAATGGGGACGGACGTCGCTCCGTGTTCCTCCCTCTCCACTCTCTTGTTTCAGGCCTTCTGCCTTATTAAAACATGTCTAACTTATAAATAAGCATTGCTACTGTCGCTGGGTACACGACCAACTACAAGCAATCACTATGAACTGGCGTATATCGTGCTTACCACAGATTATTTGGTCGAGGGCGCTCTCCCTCTGACGGCGTCTGGTCAGGGCGCTCCACACAGCCCACGAAAATGCCTCTGAGCAGCTTGTTAAACTCTCCTCGCCGTCCAAGACTTGAGACCACAACGTTCTCAGCTCAATTCCACAGCTGGCACGTCTGCACACTTATCTTCTCTTAGAGATATATCACTAGGGGGTCCCTTCTGACGGGAATTCAAACGGAGCGCGGCTTTCCACTGCGATGTCTGGCACTCAAGTGAGGTCAAAGCCCCTCCAGAAGCGAGCCTCACGCCGCCAGCAAAATGTCCACATCTCCTAGCCAGTCATTTATCTATTTCCTTGCTTACTGCCCATAATCTTAAACTGTCCATTGAGTCCAACATAATATTTTTCATATGGGTTATCACCTCAATATTTGACAGACCTTCTAATGAGGTCAGGCTTGATGAATAACTCTCAAGGAGGGAGACTCGTTTCTCCTGCAGGCTGAGATCATAACAGTGCAGAGAGCCAGAATTAGGTTTCAAAATAAGGCTCAGGCCTCGAAATTGGGATATTTGGGATATTTCGAAAACTGCAGGGGAGTTTGTGCAAAATGTGACTCACTGCCGCTTTTAGGACTTGGCATATGTTGGGTATAAAAAGTCGTAATATCAAACTGCGAATAAGTGCATAGAGCCAGAATTTGGCTCCAAAATATGGCTCAGCCCACGAAATTGGGATGTTTGGGATATTTTGAAAACTGCTGGGGAGTTTGATCAAAATGTTACCAAACGCCGCTTTCAGTACTTCGCATATGTTGGTTATAAAAAATTCGTAATTTCAAACTGCGAATACGTGCAGAGAGCCAGAATTTTGTTCCAAAATGTGGCTCAGGCATTGAAATTGGGATGTTTGGGATATTTAGAAAACTGCAGGAGAGTTTGTGCAAAATGTGACTCACTGACGCTTTTAATACTTGGCATATGTTGAGTATAAAAAGTCGTAATATCAAACTGCGAATACGTGCAGAGAGCCAGAATTTGGCTTCAAAATAAGGCTCAGGCCTCAATATTGGGATGTTTAAGATATTTTGAAAACTGCAAGGGAGTTTGTGCAAAATGTGACCAAACGCCGCTTTCAGTACTTCGCATATGTTAGGTATAAAAAAGTCGTAATTTCAAATTGCGAATACGTGCATAGAGCCAGAAATTGGCTCAGGCCTCGAAATTGGAATGTTTGGGATATTTTGTAAACTGCAGAGGGGTTTGGGACAAATATGACCAAACGCCGCTCACAGTACTTGGCATATGTTGTGTTTAAAAAGTCGTAATATCAAACAGCGAATACGTGTATAGAGCCAGAATTTTGCTCCAAAATATGGCTCAGGCCTCGAAATTGGGATGTTTGGGATATTATGAAATCTGCAGGGGAGTTTCTTCAAAATGTGACTCACTGCCGCTTCCAGTACTTGGCATATGTTGGGTATAAAAAGTTGTAATATCAAACTGTGAATAAGTGCAGAGAGCCTGAATTTGGCTCCAAAATATGGCTCCGGCCTCGAAATTGGGGTGTTTGGAATATTGTGAAA
Organism: Procambarus clarkii; assembly: GCF_040958095.1. Classification (NCBI taxonomy): domain Eukaryota; kingdom Metazoa; phylum Arthropoda; class Malacostraca; order Decapoda; family Cambaridae; genus Procambarus; species Procambarus clarkii. Next base: position 24,715,978 of record NC_091221.1, on the reverse strand, counting down.
ACTACAGGGGAGTTGGTGCAAAATGTGACTCATTGTCGCTTTCAGTACTTTGCATATGTTGGGTGTAATAATTCGTAATTTCAAACTGCAAATACGTGCAGAGAGCCAGAATTTGGCTCCAAAATATGGCTCAGGCCTCGATATTGGAATGTTTGGGATATTTTGAAAACTGCAGGGGGGATTGGGACAAATGTGACCAAACGTCGTTTTCAGTACTTGTCATATGTTGGGTATAAAAAGTCGTAATATCAAACTGCGAATACGTGCAGAGAGCCCGAATTTTTCTTCAAAATATGGCTCATGCCTCAATATTGGGATGTTTGGGATATTTTGAAAACTGCAAGCTAGTTTGTGCAAAATTTGACCAAACGCCGCTTTCAGTACTACGCATATGTTGGGTATAAAAAAGACGTAATATCAAACTGCGAATACGTGAATAGAGCCAGAATTTGGCTCAGGCCTCGAAATTGGAATCTTTGGGATATTTTGAAAACTGCAGGGGGGGTTTGGGACAAATATGACCAAACGCCGCTCTCAGTACTTGGCATATGTTGTGTTTAAAAAGTCGTAATATCAAACTTCGAATACATGCAGAGAGCCTGAATTGGGCTCCAAAATATGGCTCAGGCCTCGAAATTGAGATGTTTAGGATATTTTGAAAACTGCAGGGAGGTTTGGGGCAAATGTGACCAAACGCCGCTTTCAGTACTTGGCATATGTTGGGTATAAAAAATTCGCAATTTCAAACTGCGAATACGTGCATAGAGCCAGAATTTGGCTCTAAAATATGGCTCAGGCCTCGAAATTGGGATGTTTGGGATATTTTGAAAACTGCAGGGAGGTTTGGGACAAATGTGACCAAACGCCGCTGTCAGTACTTGGCATATGTTGGGTATAAATAAGTCGCAATTTTAAACAGCAAATTCGTGCAGAGAGCCAGAATTTGGCTCCAAAATTTGGCTCAGGCCTCGAAATTATGGTATTTGAGATATTTTGAAAACTGCAGGGAGGTTTGGGACAAATGTGACCAAACGCCACGTTCAGTACTTGGCATTCGTTTGGTATAAAAATTCGTAATTTCAAACTGCGAATACGAACAGAGAGCTTGAATATAGCTCCAAAATATGGCTCCGGCCTCGAATTTGGGATGTTTGGGATATATTGAAAACTGCAGGGGAGTTTGTTCAAAATGTGACTCACTGCCGCTTTCAGTACTTGGCATATGTTGGGTATAAAAAGTCGTACTTTCAAACCGCGAATACGTGCAGAGAGCCAGAATTTGGCTGCAAAATATGGCTCAGGCCTCGATATTGGGATGTTTGGGATATTTTGAAAACTACAGGGGAGTTTGTGCAAAATGTTACCAAACGCCGCTTTTAGTACTTTGCATATGTTGGGTATAAAAAATTCGTAATTTCAAACTGCGAATACGTGCAGAGCCAGAATTTTGCTCCAAAATATGGCTCAGGCATTGAAATTGGGATGTTTGGGAGATTAAGAAAACTGAAGGAGAGTTTGTGCAAAATGTGACTCAATGACGCTTTTAGTACTTCGCATATGTTGGGTATAAAAAGTCGTAATATCAAACTGCGAATACGTGCATTATGCCAGAAATTGGATCAGGCCTCGAAATTGGAATGTTTGGGATATTTTGAAAACTGCAGGGAGGTTTGGGACAAATGTGACCAAACGCCGCTTTCAATACTTGGCATATGTTGGGTATAAAAAAGTCGCAATTTCAAACTGCGAATACGTGCAGAGAGCCAGAATTTGGCTCCAAAATATGGCTCAGGCCTCGAAATTGGGATATTTGGGATATTTCGAAAACTGCAGGGGAGTTTGTGCAAATTGTGACTCACTGCCGCTTTTAGGACTTGGCATATGTTGGGTATAAAAAGTCGTAATATCAAACTGCGAATACGTGCAGAGAGCCAGAATTTGGCACCAAAATGTGGCTCAGGTCTCGAAATTAGAATATTTAAGATATTTTGAAAACTGCGGGGAGGTTTGGGAAAAATGTGACCTAACGCCGCTTTCAGTACTTGGCATATGTTTGGTATAAAAAGTCGTAATTTCAAACTGCGAATACGTGCAGAGAGCCTGAATTTGGCTCCAAAATATGGCTCAGGCCTCGAAATTGGGATATTTGAGATATTTTGAAAACTGCACGGGGGTTTGGGACAAATGTGACCTAACGCCGCTTTCAGTACTTGGCATATGTTGGGTATAAAAAGTCGTAATTTCAAACTGCGAATACATGCAGAGAGCCAGAATTTGGCTCCAAAATATGGCTCAGGCCTCGAAATTGGGATGTTTGGCATATTTTGAAAACTGCAGGGGGGATTGGGACAAATGTGACCAAACGCCATTTTCAGTACTTGACATATGTTGGGTATAAAAAATTCGCAATTTCAAACTGCGAATACGTGCAGAGAGCCAGAATATGGCTCCAAAATATGGCTCAGGCCTCGAAATTGGGATATTTGGGATATTTCGAAAACTGAAGGGGAGTTTGTGCAAAATGTGACTCACTGCCGCTTTTAGGACTTGGCATATGTTGGGTATAAAAAGTCGTAATATCAAACTGCGAATACGTGCATAGAGCCAGAATTTGGCTCCAAAATATGGCTCAGGCTACGAAATTGGGATGTTTGGTATATTTTGAAAACTGCAGGGAGGTTTGGGACAAATGTGACCAAACGCCGCTTTCAATACTTGGCATATGTTGGGTATAAAAAGTTGTAATTTCAAACTGCGAATACGATCAGAGAGCCTGAATTTAGCTCCAAAATATGGCTCTGGCCTCGAATTTGGGATGTTTGGGATATTTTAAAAACTGCAGGGGTGTTTGTTCAGAATGTGACTCACTGCCGCTTTCAGTACTTGGCATATGTTGGGTATAAAAAGTCGTAATATCAAACTGCGAATACGTGCAGAGATCCAGAATTTGGCTCCAAAATAAGGCTCAGGCCAGGAAATTGGGATGTTTGGGATATTTTGAAAACTGCTGGGGAGTTTGATCAAAATGTTACGAAACGCCGCTGTCAGTACTTCGAATATGTTGTGTATAAAAAATTCGTAATTTCAAACTGCGAATACGTGCAGAGAGCCAGAATTTTGCTCCAAAATATGGATCAGGCATTGAAATTGGGATGTTTGGGATATTTAGAAAACTGCAGGAGATTTTGTGCAAAATGTGACTCACTGACGCTTTTAGTACTTGGCATATGTTGAGTATAAAAAGTCGTAATATCAAACTGCGAATACTTGCAGAGAGCCAGAATTTGGCTTCAAAATAAGGCTCAGGTCTCAATATTGGGATGTTTGGGATATTTTGAAAACTGCAAGGGAGTTTGTGCAAAATGTGACCAAATGCCGCTTTCAGTACTTCGCATATGTTGGGTATAAAAAAGTCGTAATTTCAAACTGCGAATACGTGCATAGAGCCAGAAATTGGCTCAGGCCTCGAAATTGGAATGTTTGGGATATTTTGAAAACTGCAGAGGGGTTTGGGATAAATATGACCAAACGCCGCTCACAGTACTTGGCATATGTTGTGTTTAAAAAGTCGTAATATCAAACAGCGAATACGTGCATAGAGCCAGAATTTGGCTCCAAAATATGGCTCAGGCCTCGAAATTGGGATGTTTGGGATATTATGAAATCTGCAGGGGAGTTTCTGCAAAATGTGACTCACTGCCGCTTCCAGTACTTGGCATATGTTGGGTATAACAAGTCGTAATATCAAACTGCGAATACGTGCAGAGAGCCAGAATTTGGCACCAAAATATGGCTCAGGTCTCGAAATTGGGATATTTGAGATATTTTGAAAACTGCGAGGAGGTTTGGGAAAAATGTGACCTAACGCCGCTTTCAGTACTTGGCATATGTTTGGTATAAAAAGTCGTAATTTCAAACTGCGAATACGTGCAGAGAGCCTGAATTTGGCTCCAAAATATGGCTCAGGCCTCGAAATTGGGATATTTGAGATATTTTGAAAACTGCATGGGGGTTTGGGACAAATGTGACCTAACGCCGCTTTCAGTACTTGGCATATGTTGGGTATAAAAAGTCGTAATTTCAAACTGCGAATACATGCAGAGAGCCAGAATTTGGCTCCAAAATATGGCTCAGGCTTCGAAATTGGGATGTTTGGCATATTTTGAAAACTGCAGGGGGGATTGGGACAAATGTGACCAAACGCCATTTTCAGTACTTGACATATGTTGGGTATAAAAAATTCGCAATTTCAAACTGCGAATACGTGCAGAGAGCCAGAATATGGCTCCAAAATATGGCTCAGGCCTCGAAATTGGGATATTTGGGATATTTCGAAAACTGCAGGGGAGTTTGTGCAAAATGTGACTCACTGCCGCTTTTAGGACTTGGCATATGTTGGGTATAAAAAGTCGTAATATCAAACTGCGAATACGTGCATAGAGCCAGAATTTGGCTCCAAAATATGGCTCAGGCTACGAAATTGGGATGTTTGGTATATTTTGAAAACTGCGGGGAGGTTTGGGACAAATGTGACCAAACGCCGCTTTCAATACTTGGCATATGTTGGGTATAAAAAGTTGTAATTTCAAACTGCGAATACGATCAGAGAGCCTGAATTGAGCTCCAAAATATGGCTCTAGCCTCGAATTTGGGATGTTTGGGATATTTTAAAAACTGCAGGGGTGTTTGTTCAGAATGTGACTCACTGCCGCTTTCAGTACTTGGCATATGTTGGGTATAAAAAGTCGTAATATCAAACTGCGAATACGTGCAGAGATCCAGAATTTGGCTCCAAAATAAGGCTCAGGCCAGGAAATTGGGATGTTTGGGATATTTTGAAAACTGCTGGGGAGTTTGATCAAAATGTTACGAAACGCCGCTGTCAGTACTTCGAATATGTTGTGTATAAAAAATTCGTAATTTCAAACTGCGAATACGTGCAGAGAGCCAGAATTTTGCTCCAAAATATGGATCAGGCATTGAAATTGGGATGTTTGGGATATTTAGAAAACTGCAGGAGATTTTGTGCAAAATGTGACTCACTGACGCTTTTAGTACTTGGCATATGTTGAGTATAAAAAGTCGTAATATCAAACTGCGAATACTTGCAGAGAGCCAGAATTTGGCTTCAAAATAAGGCTCAGGTCTCAATATTGGGATGTTTGGGATATTTTGAAAACTGCAAGGGAGTTTGTGCAAAATGTGACCAAATGCCGCTTTCAGTACTTCGCATATGTTGGGTATAAAAAAGTCGTAATTTCAAACTGCGAATACGTGCATAGAGCCAGAAATTGGCTCAGGCCTCGAAATTGGAATGTTTGGGATATTTTGAAAACTGCAGAGGGGTTTGGGATAAATATGACCAAACGCCGCTCACAGTACTTGGCATATGTTGTGTTTAAAAAGTCGTAATATCAAACAGCGAATACGTGCATAGAGCCAGAATTTGGCTCCAAAATATGGCTCAGGCCTCCAAATTGGGATGTTTGGGATATTATGAAATCTGCAGGGGAATTTCTGCAAAATGTGACTCACTGCCGCTTTTAATACTTGGCATATGTTGGGTATAAAAAGTCGTAATATCAAACTGCGAATACGTGCAGAGAGCCAGAATTTGGCTTCAAAATAAGGCTCAGGCCTCGAAATTGGGATGTTTGGGATATTATGAAATCTGCAGGGGAGTTTCTGCAAAATGTGACTCACTGCCGCTTCCAGTACTTGGCATATGTTGGGTATAACAAGTCGTAATATCAAACTGCGAATACGTGCAGAGAGCCAGAATTTGGCACCAAAATATGGCTCAGGTCTCGAAATTGGGATATTTCAGATATTTTGAAAACTGCGAGGAGGTTTGGGAAAAATGTGACCTAACGCCGCTTTCAGTACTTGGCATATGTTTGGTATAAAAAGTCGTAATTTCAAACTGCGAATACGTGCAGAGAGCCTGAATTTGGCTCCAAAATATGGCTCAGGCCTCGAAATTGGGATATTTGAGATATTTTGAAAACTGCATGGGGGTTTGGGACAAATGTGACCTAACGCCACTTTCAGTACTTGGCATATGTTGGGTATAAAAAGTCGTAATTTCAAACTGCGAATACGTGCAGAGAGCCAGAATTTGTCTCCAAAATATGGCTCAGGCCTCGAAATTGGGATGTTTGGCATATTTTGAAAACTGCAGGGGGGATTGGGACAAATGTGACCAAACGCCGTTTTCAGTACTTGACATATGTTGATTATAAAAAATTCGCAATTTCAAACTGCGAATACGTGCAGAGAGCCAGAATTTGGCTCCAAAATATGGCTCATGCCTCGAAATTGGGATACTTGGCATATTTCGAAAACTGCAGGGGAGTTTGTGCAAAATGTGACTCACTGCCGCTTTCAGGACTTGACATATGTTGGGTATAAAAAGTCGTAATATCAAACTGCGAATAAGTGCAGAGAGCCTGAATTTGTCTCCAAAATATGGCTCCGGCCTCGAAATTGGGGTGTTTGGGATATTTTGAAAACTGCAGGGGTGTTTGTGCAAAATGTGACTCACTGCCGCTTTAAGGACTTGGCATATGTTGGGTATAAAAAGTCGTAATATCAAACTGCGAATACGTGCATAGAGCCAGAAATTGGCTCAGGCCTCGAAATTGGAATGTTTGGGATATTTTGAAAACTGCAGGGAGGTTTGGGACAAATGTAACCAAACGCCGCTTTCAATACTTGGCATATGTTGGGTATAAAAAAGTCGCAATTTCAAACTGCGAATACGTGCAGAGAGCCAGAATTTGGCTCCAAAATATGGCTCAGGCCTCAAAATTGGGATATTTGGGATATTTCGAAAACTGCAGGGGAGTTTGTGCAAAATGTGACTCACTGCCGCTTTTAGGACTTGGCATATGTTGGGTATAAAAAGTCGTAATATCAAACTGCGAATACGTGCATAGAGCCAGAATTTGGCTCCAAAATATGGCTCAGGCTACGAAATTGGGATGTTTGGTATATTTTGAAAACTGCAGGGAGGTTTGGGACAAATGTGACCAAACGCCGCTTTCAATACTTGGCATATGTTGGGTATAAAAAGTCGTAATTTCAAACTGCGAATACGATCAGAGAGCCTGAATTTAGCTCCAAAATATGGCTCTGGCCTCGAATTTGGGATGTTTGGGATATTTTAAAAACTGCAGGGGAGTTTGTTCAGAATGTGACTCACTGCCACATTCAGTACTTCGCATATGTTGGGTATAAAAAGTCTTAATATCAAACTGCGAATACGTGCAGAGAGCTAGAATTTGGCTCTAAAATATGGCTCAGGCCAGGAAATTGGGATGTTTGGGATATTTTGAAAACTGCTGGGGAGTTTGATCAAAATGTTACCAAACGCCGCTGTCAGTACTTCGCATATGTTGCGTATAAAAAATTCGTAATTTCAAACTGCTAATACGTGCAGAGAGCCAGAATTTTGCTCCAAAATATGGATCAGGCATTGAAATTGGGATGTTTGGGATAATTAGAAAACTGCAGGAGATTTTGTGCAAAATGTGACTCACTGACGCTTTTAGTACTTGGCATATGTTGGGTATAAAAAGTCGTAATATCAAACTGCGAATACGTGCAGAGAGCCAGAATTTGGCTTCAAAATAAGGCTCAGGTCTCAATATTGGGATGTTTGGGATATTTTGAAAACTGCAAGGGAGTTTGTGCAAAAATTTGACCAAATGCCGCTTTCAGTACTTCGCATATGTTGGGTATAAAAAAGTCGTAATTTCAAACTGCGAATACGTGCATAGAGCCAGAATTTGGCTCCAAAATATGGCTCAGGCCTCGAAATTGGGATGTTTGGGATATTATGAAATCTGCAGGGGAGTTTCTGCAAAATGTGACTCACTGCCGCTTCCAGTACTTGGCATATGTTGGGTATAAAAAGTCGTAATTTCAAACTGCGAATAAGTGCATAGTGCCAGAATTTGGCTCAGGCCTCGAAATTGGGATGTTTGAGATATTTTGAAAACTGCAGGGGGTTTTGGGACAAATATGACCAAACGCCGCTTTTACTACTTGGCATATGTTGGGTTTAAAAAGTAGTAATATCAAACTGCGAATACATGCATAGAGCCAGAATTTGGCTCCAAAATATTGCTCAGGCCTCGAAATTGGGATATTTGAGATATTTTGAAAACTGCGGGGAGGTTTGGGAAAAATTTGACCTAACGGCACTTTCAGTACGTGGCATATGTTTGGTATAAAAAGTCGTAATTTCAAACTGCGAATACGTGCAGAGAGCATGAATTTGGCACCAAAATAAGGCTCAGGCCTCGAAATTGGGATATTTGAGATATTTTGAAAACTGCAAGGGGGTTTGGGACAAATGTGACCTAATGCCGCTTTCAGTACGTGGCATATGTTTGGTATAAAAATTCGTAATTTCAAACTGCGAATACGTGCAGAGAGCCTGAATTTGGCTTCAAAATATGGCTAAGGCCTCGAAATTGGGATATTTGAGATATTTTGAAAACTGCATGGGGGTTTGGGACAAATGTGACCTAACGCCGCTTTCAGTACTTGGCATATGTTGGGTATAAAAAGTCGTAATTTCGAACTGCGAATACGTGCATAGAGCCAGAATTTGGCTCAGGTCTCGAAATTGGGATGTTTGGGTTATTTTGTAAACTGCAGGGGGGTTTGGGACAAATATGACCAAACACCGCTTTCAGTACTTGGCATATGTTTGGTATAAAAAGTCGTAATTTCAAACTGCGAATACGTGCAGAGAGCCAGAATTTGGATCCAAAATATGGCTCAGGCCTCGAAATTGGGATGGTTGGGATATTCTGAAAACTGCAGGGATGTTTGGGACAAATGTGACCAAACGCCGCTTTCAGTACTTGGCATATGTTGGGTATAAAAAATTCGCAATTTCAAACTGCGAATACGTGCAGGGAGCCAGAATTTGGCTCCAAAATATGGCTCAGGCCTCGAAATTGGGATATTTGGGATATTTTGACAACTGCAGGGGAGTTGGTGCAAAATGTGACTCATTGCCGCTTTCAGTACTTTGCATATGTTGGGTATAATAATTCGTAATTTCAAACTGCAAATACGTGCAGAGAGCCAGAATTTGGATCCAAAATATGGCTCAGGCCTCGATATTGGGATGTTTGGGATATTTTGAAAACTGCAGGGGGGATTGGGACAAATGTGACCAAACTCCGCTTTCAGTACTTGGAATATGTTGGGTATAAAAAGTCGTAATATCAAACTGCGAATACGTGCAGAGAGCCAGAATTTAGCTTCAAAATATGGCTCATGCCTCAATATTGGGATGTTTGGGATATTTTGAAAACTGCAAGCTAATTTGTGCAAAATGTGACCAAATGCCGCTTTCAGTACTTCGCATATGTTGGGTATATAAAAGTCGCAATTTCAAACTGCGAATACGTGCATAGAGCCAGAATTTGGCTCAAGCCTCGAAATTGGAATGTTTGGGATATTTTGAAAACTGCTGGGGAGTTTGAGGAAAATGTTACCAAACGCCGCTTTCAGTACTTCGCATATGTTGGGTATAAAAAATTCGTAATTTCAAACTGCGAATACGTGCAGAGAGCCAGAATTTTGCTCCAAAATATGGCTCAGGCATTGAAATTGGGATGTTTGGCTTTGGTGGTTGGACTAGGCCAAAACAATGGAAACTCTTGGGTTGCAAGAGCAGGAAAAGTCCTAAACAGACTACATTTAAAAAACATGATTCTTGATAGAGAGGGTGATCATCCACACCCAAATTACACTCCTTCCGCGCCGTGGGAAGAGCCTACTTTCAAAATAGTAATAGAAAGTCTCCCAATGAAAAAGGCTGCCTATGATCCGACAATCCTAAGGCGCATAATAGAAGAGCAAATGTATAGCATAGCAGGAGCCACCCACATCTTCACAGACGGATCGGTGGACACAGAAAATGAGAGTGCTGGCGCTGCTCTTTGCACGACCAGCGTTCAGGCATATTGGAGACTGGGAGGACTAGTATCATCAACCCAAACTGAGCTGTTCGCCATACAACAGGCATTCGCATATGTGATTGCACAAAACACTCAAAATGCAATCATACACACAGACTCAAAAGCTGCACTTCAAATACTAGGACAAAAACAGTGGAAAGATAATGTGGAAATAATTACCACCATTTTGTATCAAGGAGCAGTCGCTAAAGGCAAAGGCCTCAACATAACTTTAAACTGGATCCCATCCCATATTGGAATCCCATTAAATGAAAAAGCTGATGAAATTGCTAAATTGGCAACTCGTCATCCAGTGATACATAAAACAATTCAACCCAGCCTAGAGAACATAAGAAACATCATCATCAAAAAACTCTCACATCTCAACAAAGCCTACCTACACCAGAGAATAGCTGAAGGTTCACCCTCTGCAACATGGTATCTTCAGGCAACCAAATTAGAAAGGTTAAATATCCCAAAAAGAATCCACAGGGAAATAGCAGTTAGGCTATATAGACTACGTCTAGGTTACAGATGCAACTGGGAGATTGGTGAACCCCGACAGAGAGAGTGCATCTTCTGCCAAACTGTCACAGAAAAGCCATTACTTCACTATCTTCTGGAATGTGAAGCAACCAATGACCTTAGAAGAGCTTTAAGAGTTCCTGAATCATGCAGTGGCCGCCCTGAAGCCATCAACACAGCCACTCTCCTGGTCAACAAAGGTGTCCAGCAGCTGGACACCCTCATAAAGACTGAAGCAGTATCCTCCCCCACGATAACAGCTTGATGGTTAAATGCAACCTCAGAACACTGGGAAAAAAAATTGTACCACTTACGGGATATTCATGCCCGTGCCACCTCTTGGGTGGCTTAATCTTTATCAATCAATCATCATGAGCCAACAGTCTAAGATGGACTTGGATATTACGAATTGCAGCCGTGGGCTGTGGCTGGTCAAGGTACCTAAATATTTGGGCAAGGTACCTAAATATTTAAAATGGGCAGACTGTGCTGGCCATGACGTTGGAAAGCTTAAGATTACCAAGGTGCCTGGTAAACCTCCGACAATAACCTTTAAATCTAGTGAACATACCTTGAAGGACGGGAAAATTCCTCGAGAGCACAAGGTAATTTCTCATAGTTTAAAAGAAATGACACTCGGAGTTCTTTCTGAACCAGATCTCGGCAGCAGCAGCTCGGATGCTGCAGTTTCCGAGACACAGCAATTGTCCTTTGAGGGACAAGTCATCCACAAACTAGAATGTCAGCCTGTAGTGGACGACTACTATATCAATCAGAAAAGGGAAGCTGTGAAGAAAGCTGCCCAGTCTCTTCATACAGTAAAGCTTATTGACAGACCCCTCAACGGCTATAAGCCTATT
>NC_091221.1:24307851-24404110 GCF_040958095.1 Procambarus clarkii | reverse complement strand
TACAATCAGAGAGCAGAGTCTTAACAGTAGGGGGTTCAAGGGCTGTTTGCTAGGCTAGGCAAGGGTAGACTAGGCTTGGCTAGTGTTGGCTAGGTTATGCTAGGAAGAAGTAGGCTAGGCTGATTTACTCCACCAGTAATTGGCGGTCTGTCTAACTACAAGCTACCACAAGCTATACAAGCTTCACATTGCTTCCTGGCAATATGTTAGTAATGAATAAATAAGATATATTTACTCATTATAATGTTGGTACTGAATGTACAACACGAAAAAACATAATTTTAATCTGAAAAAGTATCTTTTAATAAAGAAATTAGACGAAAATAAAGAAATGGTGACACCAAATCAAGTCGACGATCCAAGCATCGGTTAGGTTAGGTTAGGTTAGGTTTGGTTAAGTTAGGTTAGATTTGGTTAGGTTAGATTTGGTTAGGTTAGATTTGGTTAGGTTAGATTTGGTTAGGTTAGATTTGGTTAGGTTTGATTAGGTTAGGTTAGGTTAGGTCAGCCTAACATATCATATTTATTCATTACTAACGTATTGCCAGGAAGCTTTGTGAAGCTTGTGTAGCTTGTGGTAATTAGACAGACCCGTAATTGGGGGGAAAGAGGGGAGGGGGAACCTCAATATAAGCCTAATTTGTAGCTTCCTGTTCTCTGACACAATGATTTATTTTACGTCAGGCTTTCAGCACAGCCGCATAAAAAAACCTGGTTATTTATTTATTTTTATACGAGAAGGTACACTGGGGGTTAAGAGAGAAAATAGGAATAATGATGATTTTACAATCTTGCCCGAAACGCTATGCGTACTAGTGGCTTTAGGTATTGTATGTACTACCTTTATCTATAAATCAAACAGAATGTTTGTACTGTAACTCTGCATCTATGTATATATTTTTCCTAAATAAATTATTATTATTATTGTAAAGCCACTAGCACGCATAGCGTTTCGGGCAAAGATCCCGTACCCAGAAGCTGGGTATCTTTTGTTGCCCTGTGACTACTCTTATGACATTCCCTAACTCTTATGACATTCCCTAACAGTATTGTTAAACTAATAACAATGAACAGTAGTTAAATATTACCGGAATAATCCAACTGATGTGGCCATGTTTTTGTTGTGAAGCCAGGTCGTTCAGTTCGTATACAGCATACGAAGGTTAATCTAACCTAAAACCAGAGTCTTAAAAATGTCTTACCATTGCTAAGAAATCCTAAGATATAAATATTTACAATAATACACTGGTTGTTTTTGTTGATTTAGGGGCGATGACATGAGTAAACTGGTTATGTTGTGTTGATTTAGGGGCAACGAACTGTGGTTATTAGACTATGTTTTGTACATAAGCAAAAAAACAAGGTGTAATTCTTTTAATTATAACAATAATAACGACAAAAAGTTAATAATTAATGTACTTGTTAAGCAAAATTCGCAATATCTTAGTTTTCTTTAGGAAAAAAAAATTTAAAGACATCTGGAAAAAGATCTGCAGACTATGTCTTACATTTTATTCCGTTATTTACACTAAAAGAACAATTAAACGTACACTATCGCCCGTGCCTGGTGCACGAGCACCAGGCACGGGCACCGGGAGCATCCCAGACACTGCCTTAATCGACTGAGATTAAGGCAGTGTTATTTTCATTCCTTTAGAACAAGGAAATCTCATTCTTAAACTGTATAATATGAGCTGCGCAATAATTTTTTGCTGATCTTCAATAAAGAAATTCTGGAGGGCTTGTGCAAGGATTAGGATGAGTTAGCCTAGGCATTTTTATATCCGTTTCTGGTTACACAAGGGTGACAGTGGCGGGCAACACGAGAATAAATATTTGTATAAATTCCAATTTCGATCCGATCTACTTGGGGATAGTTTACAAATGTTTGCCATGAAATTTACGTTTTCTCTAATAGCCGAAGAGCTTATTTGAGAAAACAGTATGGCATTGAATCAGCGTGGTAAAACAATTGTATTATTGACACGACGAGTATAATCGACGTAGTTTTTATTATGTTGCCGGTCGAACACATCCTTATGTGACGTTTTATACTTATGTTCTTCTAGAACATTCTATTGCGAACACATTGGTACAAAAATGAAATACGTACATCGAAAACTAATGTCAGAACAGTGACAAGAGTATACACTTTTAAATATGGCCGCTCGATCGCCGATACACTAATTTCATTTGGGGAAATTTATTTTTTCATACGCCGTTTCGCGACAATTATTTATATCTGATGTAAATGTTGCAAAAGAAGTTTAGGATTAAGTAACATATTACACATTAAAAAAAAATGAATACATTAATACCTAAACAGTTGTAAATACAGTGATAAATTGTGCCAAACATTACACAATATTATTTACTAAGAAGTCGTATGACAACTCAAAACGGCATGATTTCAACAGGATTTTTTATAGTTGTCAAAAAACTCTGATTTTAATTATCAAGTATTTGTCACAATGAATTTTATATAATTATGAGGCAGTGGAACGACCAAATTGTTCTATATTATAAATGCATAATGCTAAATTTCTATATACATAACAGTAAAATAATGACCTACTACATTTAAGGATAACTAGGAAATAGTAACTGGAAACTTTATTGAACGAAAATTCAATACCAAATTTCTTAGATGTTTTTCTTAATATAAAGATCAACAGTAACGAATCTTATTCATTATGGACAAATTAACAAAAAAAAAAAAAAATTTTCATTGAGGACCATGTATTAGAGCATATTTAGTCACTTATATTAAAAGTATTGTGTTTTTGAAACCATTGGTTGTAAACAAACAGAACGGCCTACCCGAAAAGTCGTAACATAAGAAGTTGTACATGTTTGCTAATTTATTATTTGATAATGATTATTACTAATTTACGACGACTATAAAGGTTTCCCATTAGTTAAATTACTGTAGTGTGACTAAATGCTACTACAAAACATATATAATCCTGGAAAGTCACAATGACCAGCAACATTAAAGCATAAAAGACTAAATAGTAACAGGAAACTGTCGGCGAACGAAAAATTCATTTCCAAATTTATTAGATGTTTTCCTAAATATAAAGATCGATAGGCTGGAATTTTCTGGATTATGGCCTAATTAAGGCAAAAATATATGTATTTTTACTTGAAGAACATATATCAGAGCATAGTCCTGTGACTTATAGAATAATAAGAGTGTGGTATTTCATTGTATAACAAGAGATAGTCCGTGGAAGCGAAAATAGACGTAGTTTAAGACAAAATAACGTCCAAAAACAGCCGTAGAGTCAAACGGCAACTGTTGACGTTCTTTTTAAGAGGACAGGTTGCTCCATTGTCTCATCATACATCGATCATCGAAGCAGCAACCCATACTCTCACCCAGGGTATCAATAGTATCAGTTGCTTCTGCGTAATACTCAGCTATACTGGGATCAGTGCCCTGCAATTCACTCAAGGTCTGGGACTCAACAGCTGGAGCGAGCGGGCAAGGATATGGTACCTGGGCCACCTCTTCCTGAATATCCATTTGGTCAGAATAAATTGGGGTTATTACACCAGCCTCACTCTCGACATCCGCGTGAGTTAAGAATGTATCCTCAAGGTCCACCTCCACCACCTTGTCTAAGGGGGTCCAGGACTCGAGAACATCCAACAGCATATGTTTTGTTTAATGGTGTTAAAAGCACAGAGAGCAAACACTTTGAACTGGGAACTCCATAAGGAGGGGTCCTCATCCCCTTGTTGTTCAACATTCTGATGCATAAACTTATTAAAGATCTTCCAACTAATAATGAAGACACTGTCATTTGTTATGCTGATGATGTATGTTTACAGGCTGCCTCCGAGCCTAGAATGCAAATTCTGCTGGATGCTTTTGCTACTAGAGCTGAGGAATGTGGCCTCCTTATCTCTGTACAGAAAACTCGTGCTCTCATTCTATGGTATTCCACCACCCAATTATTATATAGATGGGCGAGCACTTGAGAACTGCGAGTCTTACAGATACCTTGGTGTCCCCATTAACGACCCTGGGTACCTTTCTTCTCTCAAGAGGAGACTGTGGGAGAGATTAAAGCCCTTGCGGGTCCTTGTTGGTGTCAATCATGGAATTAACGTGAGACATGCTAGAATGTTTTATGTATCATTTATACGCTCTGTGATTGACTACAGTGCTCTACATCTCACACTATATACTGACAAAGAGCTGAAATCTCTTGAAACTTTGCAAAATGAAGCTGTGCGTCTCATCCTTGGGGCTCCAAAGTCCACGAGAACAGTTAATATGAGAGCAGAGTTAAAATTACCTACCATAAGTGAGAGAATTTTGTCTATTAGCACAGTTTTCGGCGTGAAGGCATTGAGTAGATCTAGACAACACATGAAGTTTCAAGCTAAACTTTCTAATATGCTGCACTCACCTGAGGTCTATGGAAGAAGAACGAAATCTGAATATGTATTTTAGTTCTACAAGGTAGCCAACTCCATCAAAATATTAAATATGTACCCAACTCAATTAATTATTAATCAACCAATTACTCCATGGGATAACTGGGATCTATCAGTTGATTTTGTAAATGCGCCCAAGAAAGATAGTGTGCACTCTACATTATTAAAACAGTTATCACTGAAAGTACTCAGAGTATGGGTAACGATGTGAATCAGTACTATACCGACGGCTCTGTAGAAGGTGGACGATGTACCGGATGTGCATGCAATATATTTGAACAATCTTCTCTCGTACATACAGCAATGAAGCGCGTCAATGACTGGGCAAGTACAACTCAAACCGAACTTGCAGGCATATACCTTGCCACTGAATTTTTAAAAGACAAAGGCAGTGGACTTATATACTGTGACTCGTAGAGTGCACTCCTGGCATTGAACGCACATAGTAGTGACACCCAGAAAATAGTCAGTGATATTCGAATGAATATTTTAGCTGCTAAAGAAAACAGATTTGAAATTAAATTCCTATGGATACCATCACATGTTGGCATCTCAAGGCATGACACTGTTGATATGCTTGCAAAGACAGCCTGTAGAAAACCAGTGGTAGAAATTTATATGGGTATTTCATTAGCAGTGACAAAGCGAATACTTAAACAAATATCTAATGAAGATATCACCGACTTAACAAATTCACAACGACCTGAAAGTTGTAGCATTAAATATTATGATAGATATCCTGAGGAGACATTCACATATGGGACTAATAGAACAAGAACCCAGCAATGTGATGTTATAGTGGCCTGAATACGCTTGGGATATAGACGTATCTGGCAGCTTTCTCAAAACCCAAATGTCGAGTACACAATGTGTCAACTTTGTGAAAGAGAAAACATGCACTCTCTTGAACATTATATTGTAGAATGTCCCATATTGACTGACTTTCACCCTTCTGGGCTAAGGTATGCTGAACTGTGTAATTACTATATGAGTACTGGAACACTTGATGATATATTGGACTTGAACCCAAGATTAACCATGTAATGTACTAATTATACAATGTATATATGTGATGTAACTATATAACCTGAGCTTGTAAAAGCACCTTAATCACCTTCAGTGATTAAGTGCTTAATTGCACACTAGTTTCTCTAACGGCTATCTCACCCTGTCAGAGTAAAAGAGACAAATGTATGTGAATGCATGTGTGTGTGTATATATGTATGTATATGTGTATATGTACGTATATGTGTGTGTGGGTGTATGTATATGTATGTGTGTAAAGTATATATGGAAGCTGATCAGAATTACATTTCACCTTTTGTAAATGCACATTAATGACACTATGTAAAAGACTCATCGAACACTTTATGTAGGGCATACGTAAATCTGTGTATCTATTTATTTACATATGTAGGTTAGCTTAGCATTTTAAAAGCACCGACTCACTTTCTGTGGTTGATTGTTCAATAAACCCCTGAACTATATGTTTAACACATCTCTAACCCTGTCCATGGAGGACAGAAGAAAATGTATATATGCTGGTTAGCATTGTAAATGTGTGGCCACGTCTGTGGTAGAAAAAAAAACCTTGGAAGTAGCAGGATTTACTTCACCCTTCTTACCCATTGATCTGGTCTCAACACATGCTGGATAGATGACACCATCATCCCCATCCAGTTAAGCCAGCACACAACTAGGGGTTAGTAAACATGACAGGACACTCTGACCCTGTAACTTGACACTTGTCAAAGTTGTTACCGACAATAGCATCAACCCCAGGGATGGGCAACTGCTCACTGACTGCTACAGTGCCCAAGCTGGTGTAAGAGTTGACTTCAGGTTAACTTCAACTAAAGGTACACGCTGGACATTACCTCCAATACCCTGTAATAATAATACTTCACCAGTGTCCTCTGGGCTAACATCGTGCAGAACACGGTGAAAAATTAGAGACTGAGAAACACCAGTTTTCCTCAATAACTGCACTGGCTTCCAGCTCCCACTGGTACAAAGTAGTTCACCTAAATTACTCAACACAAAGCTGCTATTAGGACAATATCCAATTCTGGCCCAGACATCACTCGGTACCCCTACTCAAATCTCTGAATATATTAGACATTAAGTCACTGCACATTCTCTCATGTGTATTATACATATATAAAAACGCTAAACTATAATGCCAATCCTGATCTCAAAAGCTTCATAGAAGGTTGTAACAGAACCCATGAGCACCACACCAGAAATAATACAGTTTTGATATTCCTAGAGTACGACTTAATCAACCAGAAATGCTCTACAAATCAAGGGGCCCAGAATGTGGAATGACCTTCCAACCATGTTAAAGACTGTACCTCTCTCAACCAGTTTAAGTTAAAAACGAAGCTATACCTAATAAATTCCCTGTAACTCACCTTACCCCTCTGTTGTCAACCCATGTATGTTTTTTGTTTTTTTTTGTTTTCAAATCAACGCTGTTTGAATGTAATTTTCTGTAATAATTTGTAATTGTATTTGTGCTGCTTTTTCAACAATGTTCCCCCCCTCTTTTACCTCTATTTTTATTTGTACTCAACACATCTTATTCTTTTTACCCATTAGTTTTAAGCTTTAGTCATTAATGTTTTCCTGCCGAAACGCTTTGCGTAATAGTGGCTTTAGGCATTGTATGTACTAGCTCTATCTATAAAGCCACAAACTTGTAAAAATCTCTTTATGTATGTACCTTACCTAAATAAAATTATTATTATTATTATTATTATAATAAATGTACGGTTTTAAGTCAGTCATCCAATTGGAGTGACTGGGAACAACATTAGTTACTTGCCACCTCTTTCTCATAATCAGACCGGTAGGTCTCAACTTTGGGTGCAAAGTAAAACATGAATTAGCTACATGACCTCTTCTCTTGCAATGAAACCGAAACTTGCCCAAAACGCTATGCGTATTAGTGGCATTAGTTATTGTATGTACAAGCTCTATCTATAAATCCAACATTATGTTTGTAAATCAACTATGTATGTACGTTTCCTGAATAAACTATTTATTTGTTATTTATTATTTATTTATAATGCGTGCAATATCTGCTAGTGGCCGAAACAGTCAAACCAACTGCATGTTTAGACACTACATTATTGGTGTGTGACAGTCAGTCTGAATTTTCTCAAATTTTAGCTTTACAGGAGAAGAAATCATGTGAGTTGGTGAGTTAACTGGTCTGGTCTGGAAAAATGATATTTAGGAGCATGATAATTAGTCTTAGCATTATAAGTATTAGACTGCTCTGAAAGGCACCTTAGTGAGTAACTCATGTTCCTCTGCTAGCTTGGCTAGTTGAATAATGTCAGTGGTCTGTTTATGTTCAGCCATAAACATGGCTAATTTATCTGGTAGAGAACCTAATATCTCCTCAGTCACTATGAGGTTTCTCAAGGTCTCTAAATCTGTAATTGAGAGTGAATTTAACCATCTATCAAAGTAATTAGTGTTTTCTCTTGCAAAATCAGGAATAAGTTTGATCATGTGCCCTCTTCAAACCACAAAATTTTTGTCTATGTGCTTCTGGAATCTGTTGATAAATATTTAAGGTACTCTGTTGAACAAATTTAAAGTAAAAAAAAGTTTGCATCAGGGAGAAAGGCAAATATTTCTTGAGCTTTCCCCTTAAATTGGCCCTGCATGATGGCAACCCACTGTTCCACAGGCCAATTCATACTAACTGCTATCTTTTTGAAATGTTAAAAAAAAATCTGGATCCTCGTTGATTTGTGGTAAACCAACATGTCCAACATAAATCAAGCTCTGCTTATTTCTGCCTAGCCTCCTCTAGCTTCAGCTGAGCTTCTATTCTTCTGTTTTCTGCCTCTAGTTCCACTTGTTGCTGTTATTTGAGTTTCCAGCTCCAACTTTTTTTTTTTTTTTTTTTTTGTGTGTGTGTGTGTGTGTGTGTGCGTGTGTGTGTGATTCTGGAGGCCTATAGCATTGCTTCTCTCCCTCTATTCTGGCCATCTCCAACTTGGATTTCAACTCTAGTCGCATAATTGCCAGCTGGTCACTTGACTCTTCTTCTAACTCTTTTAACACCTCTTCCTCTAGTTTCTCCTCCTCCACCAGACATGTGACAATGGTTTCTCACTAACTGAGCCTTTAACATTCTCTTAGAAACTTGCAGATTTAATTTCCCAGCCATGGAAATCAATCCTACACTTAAGTCTTTGATTTCACCAAAATTAGGCTACTCCACCAACAATGCAACTTGTTCCTCCATGGCAACCACTTAATTTAACACTACAGTAATTATTAAATTGAACACCACACTGAAGGTTCGCTTGGCCCGTGGACACAAACTATACACTTGTGTCCAGCTTCCTGGGAGGTCAGGTTCCTGGGAGTTAGACAGCTGTCATGGGCTGCTTTTGGGGGAAGTGTGTGTGTGGGGGGGGGGGAAGAAATAGTTAGTAATCAGTAACAGTTGATTGACAGTTGAGAGGCGGCCGAAAGTGCAGAGTTCAACCCCAGCAAGCACAACTAGGTGGATACACAGTAATCCAGAAAGGTAATAAAATTAATGATATGTACTAACACTGAGTACATTAAATTATGGCAATTCATCTCACAGACTTAGGCCCTCATTTTGTTATAACCCCCATAAGGTTCATGCGCCTTGCAGTCGTAAATTGTTAATAAATGCTGCCGTGCCAACACCAAACGTTTAGGGGTAAATGATACTATTACTTGACGGACACATCAATATATTTAAGAATGGGTAGACAAAGCACAAACACTTAAATGAAACACAAGTAATAGGTATCTCCAGAAATATTCAAAGACAATAATGAGGTGAAATAACACCTATAAGCATTGATCACATGAGTAAACTATATCAGAATAGAAGTTAATGCAATTAATGGACTAACCAGATAATTAGCTATGTATCAGATCAATAAACAAGCACCAAATGACTTCTTAAAATACAGATCCACTCTAGTCAGCTCTACCCCGCACTACTGACTATGCTGACGCCAAAGCATAACATCTACAAGTTATCAAAATCTGACATACATGAATACTCTGATAGCTGGGAGTAATACTTTCAAACATAATTGTAATCAATGGGAAATACAATTAACACCAATGAGGTGTGAATTAAAAAATGTACATACAATAACAAAAAATTATTACATGACTGATTAATGACGCTAAGTTGGTTAAAATGCGCACATCAATGCTGTCGAAAAATATCCTTGTATGGGCATTCCCCCTTCCCTGGAGATGCCAACTGACTCCACTCACATGAATAAATTCACATAACATAAATATACCATACTGCCACACGGCAGCATGATACAGTTAACAAAATAAAAAACTTAAGTAATCAACACAGTATGTAATGTGAACTTCCAAATAACTGAGGAGTGAAATAAGTAATATTAATGCTTATCATGATAAATGTCACAATTAAGTATTATTGATTTGTAACATTTGTAACAGCCCTCCCCCAAGTATCGGCATTACTGCATGGTTGCTTGCCTGTTAACTTTTGTATGTTTTTTTTATGTGAACATTGGTTCTGGGAGGATCCAATCTTCAGTATTCTCCGGTAAATCCTTCAGGATGTGTGGCCTCTGGTAGTCTGGGCTGTGAATGTATCTCAGGACTTTATGTTGGAGGTTGAGACAACGAGGTCTATGAGGAGGTCCTTGTAGTATAAAGTCACTTGTAGTGTTCTTTACTATTAATGGGTGTTTTGGGTCTGGTATATAGAGTACTTGCATCCTATACAGTACTTTCTTGGATAGTTGGTTAAGTCGAACATTCATGGGCTAAACTTGAGTGTGTTGAGAAGTTGTTCTGTACGTACCCTGTCCATTAATGATACTTTTGCAGCGAATCGGATGACCGTTTTTTTGCACTCTGAATTTTCTTGATGTTGGTTTTGTTGGTCAACATAAGGGCGTGTATGGGTACTCCAAAGCTAGTCTGATGATCGTCTTGTACAGATGTAGTTTGATGTGGGTGGGGGCTTGGTTAAATCTGTATAACCTTGAGAGCGATTTTTTTATTGCATTTTTCAAAGTCATGTACTGTGTGGAGTTGAGCCGGTGAAGTTGTAGCCAAGAAAGATACTGACATTTTTTATAGCAATGGGTTGTCCCCTGATGCAGACCCCTCAATGTTTTCTTTGGAGTAAGCATACAGCCCACAGTGCTCATTCTTATCTTATCAGGGTTGGTTGTAATCCTCCATTTTCTCACTCAATCTGCCGTCAAAGCGAGTTCAGTGTTGCCTTACGCACTACAGTGGTAAACTTAGTTGTTCTGACTCCCGGTTTAGATGTTATTATATGTGACACGTTATCTGCAATTGGGTGATGATGGTGTGTCTGTATTCAGGTTGTGAGAGGTCGTTGGCAAAGATGCTGAATAGTAGAGGAGCTGAGGAACACCAGTTGTTGGGGTGAAGCTTTCTGCAGTTTTCCCATTGAAGTAAGGCGAAAACTATTTTATGTAATAAAAAGTTCCTGATAAGTCTGAGGAAAGTCCAGTTCTGCGTTGGTATGTTCGTTAACTTATACACAAGACCGTCTTGCCATAAGCTGTCAAAGGCCTTGTGTACATCGCGAGTTGCAATTAGATCCACATGGTTTTGTTGTCGAATACAGGACACTACATTATAGATGATGTTTATCACTTGATGAGGGTGTGGAAAATTTCCCAGCAGGTAAATAAATTAATTTTGCTAATTATATTAAATGGACTGTATTAAAAGAAAAGTGGACTGTATTGGTTAAATTTTAACTTCTGCTTGGTGATACCTCAACACATTTTTTTGAGGGGAGGGGTTATTCAATAGTAATTATAATTATTAGATATATTTCAATAAGAAATGTTAAAGGGTTAATCACTAACTACTGAAACTAATATAAGCCTTAGCTGTGAAGAAGGCTTCAGCATGAATTATTTGAAGAATGTCAGAAGGGTCAGGTACGAGTCATGTGTACCTGATGTTACTATATGGTAACACCAGGTTCTCAGCTGATCACCTCCTTCGGCAAAAAGTTTACACAAAAAACACTAAAAATAAATATCCTCACAGCTAATCTCAATTCAGTAGCAATTGTTTCCTAACTAAACATGTGCTTACCATAGAGATTTTGTTTCCGTGCAGCTTAACCGAACGCTTACTGAAATACCTGATTATATGACCATACACCAATAATTGAGTCTGTAAAACAGACCGGATACTGTGTGCTTTGTAGTTTGAAAGTTGCAGTATTGTAAGAACGTTGTAGAACCACGGAGGACTTAGCTATCCATTGCTACTAATTTGCTTCCCTCTTGATGGAGTTAATTCCTTTGCACAAGTGCGTCTTCCTCCTCCAATTCAGGTGTTCGTCACAATAATAGTTACGCTACAAAGTTTAACTTATTAACTAGAACAGTTAGGCATTATTTTACGCTTTAATTAATGCATTCTAAGTCCAGAAAACATTTTTTTATTGTTCCCAGAGCTTGACTAGAAGATTTTGGAGTTTAAAGCACATTTGACACGTGTTAAACCTTTGGTGTGACTATTACACCTGCAGTGACATAGCATTCACAACTGCGTAGTTAATCTCTGTTGGGAGATTACATTAATTCTTTCTAAGTTTAGTTAATTTCCAGTCTAATGTTTTCTTTAAATTAGAAAATCTTATTTTAGACTGGAAATTAACTAAACTTAGAATTAATGTAATCTTCCACCCGAGGTAAATTACTGCAGTTGTAAATGCTATCTCACTGCCAGCGTTATAGTCACACCACGAGTTTAGCACCTATCAAATAAATAAATAAATAGATAAATAAATAAATGTTTATTTAGGTAAGGCACATACATACAAGAGATTATACAAAGATTGATCGATTTATAGAGAGAGCTAGTACATACAATGCCTAAAGCCACTATTACGCAAAGCGTTTCGGGCATGAAAAACATTAATGACTAAAGCTTAATACTAAATGAGTATAAAGTATAAAATGTGTTGTGAACAAATAAAAATAAAGATAAAAAAGGGGGGAACGTGGCTAAAAAAGCAGCACAAATACAATTAGGTCGACAAATAGCGTTGTTTAAAAAACAGACATGGGTTGACAATAGAGGGGTAAGGTAGGTTACAGGGAATTTATTTGGTAGTGCTTCGTTTTTATCTTAAACTGGAAGAGAGAGGTACAGTCTTTAACATGGTTGGGAAGGTCATTCCACATTCTGGGTCCCTTGATTTGTAGAGCATTTCTAGTTTGATTAAGTCGTACTCTTGGAATATCAAAACTGTATTTATTTCTGGTGTGGTGCTCATGGGTTCTGTTACAACCTTCAATGAAGCTTTTGAGGTCAGGATTGGCATTACAGTTCAGCATTTTTTATATGTATAATACACATGAGAGAATGTTCAGTGACTTAATATCTAACATATTCAGAGATTTGAGTAGGGGTACCGAGTGATGTCTGGGGCCAGAGTTGGATATTGTCCTATTAGCAACTTTCTGTTGAGTAATTAGAGGACGTAAATGATTTTGGGTAGTAGAACCCCAAGCACAAATACCATAGTTGAGATATTGATAGATGAGGGAGTAATAGAAAGTCACCAGGGCAGGGCGGGGTACATAATATATGATCTTAGAAAGAATGCCAACAGTTTTTGAAACTTTTTTTGATATATTTAGAATGTGTACCTGGAAATTCAGCTTGTGGTCAATGAGAACGCCAAGGAATTTGCCATCTAATTTGTTACAAATTTGAGTATTGTTTATTTTGAGATTATTTGGTTAGAGGATTTATTGCCAAACAGAATATAGAAAGTTTTGTCAATGTTAAGGGTGAGTTTGTTGCCAGTTAGCTAAAGATGGACTTTATTTAGCTCAGTATTTACTGTGGCATTTAGAGCAAGTGGGTCAGGACTGGAGTAAATGAAGGTTGTGTCGTCAGCAAATAGAATTGGTTTGAGGTGTTGGGAGGCATTTGGAAGGTCATTAATGTAGATGAGAAAGAGGAGAGGGCCAAGTATGCTGCCCTGAGGAACACCACTGTTGATGGGTAGGGTGAGAGAAATTGAAGTATTCACAGAAACATACTGTAGCTTGTCAGTAAGGTAAGATTTGAGGTATTGCAGGGAGTGTCCTCTGACTCCATAATGATGTAATTTAAGAAGAAGGTTTTGGTGGTTGACAGTGTCAAAAGCCTTACGCAGGTCCACAAATAACCCAACAGGGAACTCATTTTTATCAAGAGCTGCATGAATCAAGTTGATCATACTAATAAGTGCATCGTTAGTGCTTTTTTTGGGTCTGAAGCCATATTGGTAAGAACTAAGTATATTGTGTTTGGCTAGATAAGAGTAAAGCTGCTTGTAGATTAGTTTTTCAAATATTTTTGGCAAGTTAGGCAGGATTGATATAGGTCTGTAGCTGTTAACATCTGTGAGATCACCACATTTGTGGACAGGGTTACTCTCGCTTTTTTTAGAATATCTGGAAAGGTTTGGAGGTCAAGTGACTTGTTGAAGAGCAGTGCAATAGCAGTGGCTAAAGATCTGGAAGCTTTTTTGTAACTTAAAGTTGGTATCTCCTCAAGGGCACTAGACTTGGTTTTAAGGGAAAGGATTATCTCATTGACCTGTCAGTGGAATTAGTAGGCTTTAGGTACAGAGACTGTGGATAGTTACAGGTTATAGTTATAGATAGTTAGTTTCTAGTTTCTAATGTAACTATCTAGGTATAGATAGTTACATTATTGATAGTTGCACGTTAGGTAA
Organism: Procambarus clarkii; assembly: GCF_040958095.1. NCBI lineage: Eukaryota > Metazoa > Arthropoda > Malacostraca > Decapoda > Cambaridae > Procambarus > Procambarus clarkii. Next base: position 24,389,871 of record NC_091221.1, on the reverse strand, counting down.
ATGTGCTTTAAACTCTACAAACTTCTAGTGCAGCCCTAGGAACAGTTAATGTCCAGTATAAAATTAGATTTTATAATTTAAAGAAAATAGTAGACTGGAAAAATTAATTATATAAGAATAATAATAGCGCCGCTTCGATGCTGGTTGACGCAATCATCCTAGGCACTTTATCAGGGATTTCTAGATGTTTCCTAACAGGAAATTAATAAGGTTTAGTAGTGTTAGTTCTGTGATACAATGATTTTAACTAGTTGTATTAGGTGTTAGTATTTAGGGGGGCTGGAAATTTCCAAAATAATTTGGGGGGGGAGGGGGAACATGGGTCGCAGTTCACAGTTTAGTACTGACGTACACTGATGCTCTTCCCTCAAATTTATGAACTTAAATTTGTGTAAGTAAAGGTTGTGCGTCTATGCGTACAAAACGGATGTCCCGTATTAGAATTACAGGTGTTGAATACCTAAGTTATTTCTGTCCAGTCAAATCGAGCACATCTTTTCATTTATAAAATTATAGCGTAGCTAAAGCTATATGAGAATTAATTGTTCAATCTTTAAAATCAAAGACCTTTCTGAATCTACAGTGGTGTCAGTGACCATGGTTGCTGTGTCTTGTAAGGGGTTAAATTACAGGTTACTGATTCACCACTGGAGATCTATGAATCTATCTTCAACCTTAAATGATGAATTCTCTAAATTTATTCCTGATGATAGTATTGCTTAAGTTTAAGCTTGCACTGCTGTGCAGCAGTCCTTTTCTGATGGGTATTTATTTCTAAAAGAATATTCCTTTCTGGAATTTCCAGTATACTTGGTGTTTGAGTAGCCTTATCTTTCGCCAGTTCCAGAGTTACAAATTTTTTTAGTGTTTTGAGTGTGGCTGTGCCTCGATACTTAACCTTTACAATTCTTAAATTTCCCTGGTGGTCCGGGTGTACAGAGACGATTTTATCTATAGGCCAATTGAACGTGGCAGTCACTGTCCACTAGGGCAAGATCACCTGGGGTTTAAATTAATCTTGTTGTAGGGGGCTACCTACAACAATACCATAGTGGTATTCTCTCAGAGCAGTTAAGATACTCCTGAGTCCACATGTCTTTCCACCTACCTATCACTCTGGAAAGATGTTTGTAATTCTGAACTAAGTCGCTCCCTCTGACACATTAGGGGGGTCTTCAGGCGCCTGGTCTTCTAGGGACAGGACAGGGCTGAGAAGACCCACCATGTATTAGATGGGATGGACTTAGTGGTTCTCTTTGAGATATCAGAGAAGTAGGTTAGTGATCGGTTGTTGACTCGAGCTTCTATTTCTGTGACAACGGTTTGGAGTTCCGGTAGGCAAATTTTTTGTTAGTGTAAGGCGTTTCTCATACAACGTTTTACAGTGCCTACCATGTGTTCATAGAACCCATCGTGCCACGGTGCTCTGGGAGATATAAATTTCCAGTGACACTGTCTTTGTTTCAAGACTGTCTGTACCTCTGGGTGACTTCATATTTCTCACAGGCATGCCTCCCCAGCCACAAAGTTGGACCCATTGTCGGAAATCATCAACTTGGGGTAGAATCTATAGGCTGCAAACCTGTGGAAGGCTTGTAGGAATGCTTCAGCACTTATGTCAAGTGTCACTTCTAGGTGAACACCTGTAGTAGCACAAGTAAAAAGGCAAATGTAGACCTTCACCAGAACCTTATCTGGTGTGCCTGTAAGTATAAGTGCTCCTGTGTAATCCACCCCAGTGGTCTCAAAGGGACGAAGGTGGGATAACTCATTCTCGAGAGTGGTGGAGGTCGTGGATAAGGACATACACAAACGTCATACCTTCGGCAGATCACACAAGATTTAATTATAGAGTTAACAGTCTGACGACCCTGGGGAGGCCAGAACTGTTGTCTTAAATCGGTTAGTGTCCAGCACTCCACCATGCAAGGTGCCATACTCGTGTTTAATGCAATACAATTAGTTTACTGATCATATGGTGACGGGGGAGAAGCATGGGAGTTTTCACATCCAGGTCAAAATCTGCATGTTGTAGACATCCCCCACACCATAAGATATTGTAATTATGACTCAAACCAGAGACCTAAAGATTTCACTAATTTGTCAGGGACGTTTTCATAATCTCTTCTGTAAGCTTAAGTTTAAGTTTGGGATTGTTTGATCCAATATTTTAATTGGCTTGGAAATTGGTACTTGATCCCCATTCTGTTGAGAAAAATCAAATACGATTTGAGTTACCCCTAGTAGTCTTCCTAATCTAGAGTATCGTCTAGGATCAATAACCAAGATTCGTGGTGTTTCTGGTGTCTCAGTGGGAACAGTGACATTGGTCTCTCTAACTTGTGGCTTTTGTTCAGGCCACTGGCTACTGATTAACCACTGGGGTCCATGGAACCACATCTCGGCTTTGGCTAATTGCCTTAATGTCAATCCTTTAGAAAGGTAGTCAGCTGGGTTTTCCTTTGTGGGCACATGTCTTAACTTATACTCCACTGACAGGTCTCTTATTTCCCTAACACGATTGCTCACATAGGGAGTTTTGCTGTGATATTTTTTTGCCCATTGCTCAGGTAATGAGCCAATCAAACTCCTATCAGTAAGGCTATTAATTCTATTTGTTGCACTCTGGCTTTGGAGGTGAGTAGTTTAGCCTGCTCATTGGTAACTAGATATGCCTCAGTGCCGTACGCCATTCCTGAGGCATCACAGAACACATGCAGTTTGACAGGCTTATCAGCGTTTACAGTATTCCTTGGGAACTTAAGGTTGCTTAGGATAGTTAGATCCGTTGTCAACTGTTGCCACTTTTTTGCAAGTCATTGGGCAACGGGTCATCTCAACCTAGTTTGTTTTACCAGCACTCCTGCACAAGGAGTTTGCCCTTAATGTAGGGCAAAATGCAGGAAAATATAAGTTGTTCAATTCTGTTCAAACTTTATTTACTAGTTGTATATGGAAGGGGCAGCAACTGGTCTAAGGTTCAGCATTGCAGCCTAAATAGAAAGGCAGAAAAAAATACAAAAAATATTATTCTACGAATTATCAACATTTTCAAAATAACTCTACAAATAAGTGTCAACTGAAATCATTTTTATGACACTCGGCTATCACATTAGGATATAATAAAAAATTTCTCCATGCATTAATGTCAAAAAGTGTTTAGTGCAATAATAAAATTTTTCAAAGTTTCCCCGAACAATTATGTATCAAAATGATGTATATAAATATTTATAAAATCGATAAATGTACTTAGGAATAAAATGTCTTGGATTGATTATAGAAGCATAAACTCTATAAGGTGTAAGTTTCATGTAAATTTATTAATAAATGAAAAAGTAGAGTCACCTTGAAGTTGTAAATTACTTACCTGAGTGAAACAGGGTTAAAGTTTGGCCACCTGTGGCTGAGGTTGACGTCGACCTCTTTTTTTCAAAATTGACACCCTTGCAGATAGGCATGCGGTCAGCAAGGTGTGTAAGTTCCATGCAAATATCCTGATAACAAAAGGAAAAAAATTATTTGCCAGCACATTTATATTTACAATTATTTATTATGTAATATCAAATTATAACACTAAAACATACTAGCCTATTATAATTGGTCAGAAATGTGGGTCTTCAAGGTGGCACTGCAATGACACTAATAGGCACCTGCCCCATAGCCGGGGTCACCTTCCTGAGGAGCCTGTCTCGGCTTGGTGGGGCATCTCGTTGGTTTCTGCATCAACTTGTCCCTCATGTTGAAGTAACTATCAGCAATATCATTCTAAGCTATACCAATGAGGCTGGCCAGAGATCCCATCCAATACCCGGAGTTGTAGTTGATGGCTGTTACTGCCATGCTGAAGACATTTGTTGGTCATGCTGAACCATTGCATGACCAACAAGTGTCTTTGGGGCGAGTTTCCAAACTCGGCAGTGTAGAGACTCATTTGGATTCTGAGTCGTCTACTTCAGACACTTATTCATGTTTTCCTCTTGAGACAAGATTGTAGTACATCTTCAAGACTTCAGCCATGTGTTTGCTCGGTAGTTGGAAATGTACAGTCATGTTCTTGTGTGATCGTGGGGATATTGCTACCATTTGCAATATCTTGTTGGTAGAATTACCAAGAGTCTTTGCCTTTAGAACAGTGCATGTGCACTGGCTTTTCATCAGTGGACGTTGCATGGAACAGTCCGGACAGGCAGGCCTCCTTCATTTGTTTCCAGTCTGTGTTAATGTTGAAGGGAGCCAGTCGGCTGAGCGGACAGCACGCTGGACTTGTGATCCTGTGTTCGATCCCAGGTGCCGGCGAGAAACATTGGGCAGAGTTTCTTTCACCCTATGCCCCTGTTACCTAGCAGTAAAATAGGTACCTGGGTGTTAGTCAGCTGTCACGGGCTGCTTCCTGGGGGTGGAGGCCTGGTCGAGGACTCGGCCGCGGGGACACTAAAAAAAAACGAAATTATCTCAAGATAACCTCAAGAAGGAACCCTTATGGCTTTTGTGAAGTAACTTGACCACTTCAAAATGGTCTTGTCAGTTAGTTTTCATTTTCCTTTGACCAGTGACATTCGTCTGGTCTTTCATTTTGACTCCTTCACTTCGACAGTTGTTTTTTGGAAGATGCAGAACTGTGTAGCAAGTCTCCTGCTGAAGTGATTTATACACTGAGTCTTTTCCACCTTTACTTCTCCATATCGTTCACTTCCATTGTTCATTCCACAAACTTTATTGTATGCAGAAGGGTTACCCTCACCCACGAAGGTAGTATACCTGAGATTGATGTTTTGTGATCGACCCCACATCAACACCACACCATCCGCTCTCATATTTTTCGCACTGTCATTGTAGTTCTTATTACAATTTGGTAAATCCTCAGCCATGTCATTGACAAACTGGGTCTGGGTTGTTTTTCTAGTTTGTTTCCTACACTTGAACACTTGGCACTGCTTGCAGTTTTTGCAGAAAATATTAAATAAATATAAATAAATAAATACATTTTTATTCAGGTAAGGTACATACATGCAAGGTAAGATACAAAGTTGATGGATTTATAGATAGAGCTAGTACATACAATGCCTAATGCCACTATTACACAAAGCGTTTCGGCCAGGAAAAACATTGAAGACTAAAACTTAATACTAATTGAGTTTAAAGTATAAAATGTGTTGAGAACAAATAAAAATAAAAATAAGAAAGGGGGAAACATGACTGTAAAAGCAGCACAAATACAATTAGGTCGACAAACAGCGTTGTTTAAAAAAAGACGGGTTGGCAATAGATCGACAAACAGCGTTGTTTAAAAAAACATACATGGGTTGACAATAGAGGGGTAAGGTAGGTTACAGGGAATTTATTAGGTAGTGCTTCGTTTTTATCTTAAACTGGTTGAGAGAGGTACAGTCTTTAACATGGTTGGGAAGGTCATTCCACATTCTGGGTCCCTTGATTTGTAGAGCGTTTCTAGTTTGATTAAGTCGTACTCTTGGAATATCAAAACTGTATTTGTTTCTGGTGTGGTGCTCATGGGTTCTGTTACAACCTTCAATGAAGCTTTTGAGGTCAGGATTGGCATAACAGTTCACCGTTTTATATATGTATAATACACATGAGAGAATGTTCAGTGACTTAATATCTAACATATTCAGAGATTTGAGTAGGGGTACCGAGTGATGTCTGGGGCCAGAGTTGGATATTGTCCTAATAGCAGCTTTGTGTTGAGTAATTAGAGGACGTAAATGATTTTGGGTAGTAGAACCCCAAGCACAAATACCATAGTTGAGATATGGATAGATGAGGTAGTAATAGAGAGTCACCAGGGCAGGGCGGGGTACATAATATCTGATCTTGGAAAGAATGCCAACAGTTTTTGAAACTTTTTTTATATATTTAGAATGTGTCCCTGGAAATTCAGCTTGTGGTCAATGAGAACGCCAAGGAATTTGCCATCTAATTTGTTACAAACTTGGGTATTGTTTATTCTGAGTTTTATTTGATTAGAGGATTTATTGCCAAACAGAATATAGAAAGTTCTGTCAATATTAAGGGTGAGTTTGTTGGCAGTTAGCCAAAGATGGACTTTATTTAGCTCAGTATTTACTGTGGCATTTAGAGCAAGGGGGTCAGGACTGGAGTAAATGAAGGTTGTGTCGTCAGCAAATAGAATTGGTTTGAGGTGTTGGGAGGCATTTGGATGGTCATTAATGTAGATGAGAAAGAGGAGAGGGCAAAGTATACTGCCCTGAGGAACACCGATGTTAATGGGTAGGTTGGGAGAAATATAATTATTCACAGAAACATACTGTAGCTTGTCAGTAAGGTAAGGTTTGAGGTATTGCAGGGAATGTCCTTTGACTCCATAATGATGCTATTTAAGAAGAAGGTTTTGGTGGTTGAGTGTCAAAAGCCTTAGGCAGGTCTACAAATAACCCAATAGGGAACTCATTTTTATCAAGAGCTGCATGAATTAAGTTAATCATACTAATAAGTGCATCGTTAGTGCTTTTTTGGATCTGAAGCCATATTGACAAGAGCTAAGTATATTGTGTTTGGCTAGATAAGAGTAAAGCTGCTTGTAGATTAGTTTTCAAATATTTTTGACAAGTTACGCAGGATTGATGTGGGTCTGTAGTTGTTAACATCTGTGAGATCACCACATTTGTGGACAGGGGTTACTCTCGCTTTTTTTTAGAATATCTGGAAAGGTTTGGAGTTCAAGTGACTTGTTGAAAAGCAAGGCAATAGCAGGGGCTAAAGATCTGGAGTCTTTTTTTGTAAATTAAAGTTGGTATCTCCTCAAGGGCACTAGACTTGGTTTTAAGGGAAAGCATTATCTCATTAACGTCAGTGGAATTAGTAGGCTTTAGGTACAGAGACTGTGGATAGTTACCTGTAAGATAGTCCTTAAAATCAGTACTGGAAGATGGAATATCATTTGCAAGGGATGACCCAATGGAAGAGAAGGACCTATTGAACTCAATAGCAGAATCAGAGGCTGAAAGCTGACCATCGTTATTGGACAGGAGTGTTGGTTTGTTATTTAAAATCTTCTTTGATCCCAATATTTGTGAAATTGTGCTCCAAGTTTTTTTAATGTTGCTGTTTATTTGGGTAAATTTATCTTTGTAGTATTTAGTTTTGGCTCGTCTAATTATTTTAGATAGCAATAACGAGTAATTCTTTGAGAATTCTTTGGAGACGGTTCCTAACCTATACTTCTTCTCAAGGTCATGTTTTTTATTAATGGATTTAAGTATTCCCTTTGTAAGCCAAGGATTGTTTAGCCTTTTAGTTGTGACTTGTTTCTTTAGCATAGGACAGTGGGTGTCATAAAGGCTGAGAGTTTTTTGAAGAAAAGATTGCACTGCTAGGTTGATGTCCCCTATGTTACCTAACTCGGACTCCCAGTTGACATTATCAGCAGCTGTTATAAAATTGCCTATAGCAGTTTCATTGTGCAGCCTAAAGCTTAACTCCCTTGTCTCTAGAGGTGGTTTGTTAATGTTAGTTAAGAGAAATGTGGGGTAATGGTCTGTAGTGCTATCGGTGATTATACCTGAATTAAGCGGAGAGGTTATGTTGGTCCAGATGTGATCTAGAGTCGTGGCAGTACTATCAGTGATTCTAGTAGGTCTAGTGATTAAGGGTATGAGGAAGCAGGAATTCATACAGTTGAGGAAGCTAACAGCAGTAGGGTGTTCAGGCTCGCAGAGGTCAATATTAAAGTCCCCTGCGATAATTAGATGGTTTTTGTTCAGTCTGTTATCTAGTATTAGGGTTCTAAGGTTTGAGTTGAATTCGGACACATCTGTGTTAGGAATTCTATAAACTGCACCCACAGACAGGACAGACTCAGCACCCTTGACTCTGAAACTGGCGAAGATATACTCCCCACAGCAGTCTCTAGTTCTAATTACTTTTAAGCATGTTAGTTCTTGGTGGTAGTAAAGAGCAGTACCACCACCACCTCTGAATTTGACGACAGTTGTGAACTGCCGAGTAGTTAGGGATGTTAAAGAGTTGAGTAGTATCCTCTTTAACCACGTTTCAGTAAGTATAATAAAAGAGAATTTGTTGTCAATAGTTTCAATCAAGGCACTAACATCATCGAAGTGTTTACTTAGAGATCTAACGTTCAAGTTTATTACAGAGATATTGTGATTATGTGTTAATACATTGTTTACATCATGTGCTGTATAATATCTGCAATTTTGACCATTAAAGTGATGATTGTCATAGATAGTGGATAAGAGGTTTAGTTCTGGGTCTATACTTGTCTGCATAAAAAGGCTGGTTGTTGGAAAACAAGGCAAGAATGGCAATTAGAAAATAGAAATTTGAAATAAAAGGGGGAAAGATAAAAAAATATATAAACAAGACTATACAAAACAAACACAGAATGAACAAAAAAAAAGAAAAATGAGGAAGCTTACAAGGGGCTTACAAGTACTCTCAGGTACACTGTAAGAACTAATTTGCATTATGAGTCACAGGCAAAGTCAGGGGTACAATGGAGTAAGGGAGTATGGCGAGGCTAGGTCAACCTAGGTAATAATGAAATCAAAGAAAAAAGTTGATTAATAAACATAGGCAAATTTAAGCTAAATAATTATTACCTATAAATAGTTTAGTTATGAACGTATAATTAATAAGACCTAAATAAATATTAAAGCACTCAGTTAATTAAGTCCAGTAAATGACTAGTAAAAAGTAAATTAAAAATTAATTTAAAAAGTGAAACAAAGAGACTTAGGTTACCTAGCCTACACTAGGTGACAAGGGGGTTAATTATGTTGACTCATTGAGAGTGATAACAAGGTGAGACATACCACATTGGGTGAGGAAAGTGTTGAGGTTATCATCATTAGCAATTATAAACATTTTACCTACTGAAATCTATCACTTTAATCAAGCAATATCTGACGAAGTACTGATGAATCGCATCTGGGTTTTGACGACGGATTTGACGCAGGCGGTAGAGGAGTTGCTGTCTTTTTCTAGTCAAGCACTCGTTGATCTAGATTCCCTGTCGTTGGGATGCAGCTGTCCGGACAAGATGCGATTTCATGGACTGGGAAGCCAGTTTCAGGCGAATTTTCTGCTGGTTTTGTCCTGATGGATTCTTTTTACCTACTCTGTAGGCTGCAATAATGTCTGTTTTGTTTAGAGTGAACTGCAATTCTTTTTTTAAGAGATCCTGAACTATTTCAATACACTTTTCACCTTCACTTTCCACTGGAATATCTTGGGACGACAAAACTATAGAGTCGAGCAGTTTTTGCTGATCTTGTTCATCCTGGGTGATGGAACGTTAGGCAAATAGTGTACTGATACATGCAGTCATTTTGCTGAGAGCTTCCTCTTGTTTTTTATGGCTTCATCGGATTTCAGACGAAAGTTTTCCTCACGGAGATCATTCAAGTCATGCTGGAGTTGATCTTGGCTAGCCCTCAAGTTTCTAATATCCTCGCGGAGGAGGGTTATTTCCTGTTGTTGTTGATGGAGGTTCACACAGTTTGCTTGATTTTCAGTTTGAAGACTCAAGATGATCGTATTTTGAGCCTCAAGGACTGAGCACAACTTTTTGGCCCACTGATTATCGGCCCAGTTAGGGAAATCCGGTGAGGGACCAGTAGCACTCTTGAATTTCGTAAACTGGGATGTAAGAATGGTAATAGGAGAGGATTGAGAGGACACCGCTCCCTGGCTCAATGGGGTGGAGGGGAGGGCAGCACCGCCGCCACAGGCCCCAGAGCTTCCAGAGGGAGAAACACTATGACTGTCAGTATTTGTCGTGATGGATGATTTGTTAGGGGCTTTGTTGCTCTTATTGACCTGCACAGTCTTGTTCCTGGGAGACATGATAGGTCGAGAATGATTGGAGTATATGTTGTGGTGGAAACTTGCGTCAGGCAGCGCGGTGGTGGGCAGCATGCACTGGTTCTCACAGCCAGAGAGGATTGTTTTGAATTTAGTTTGCGATGGAATGAGTCGATTTGGGTTGGTTACTTTGATTGTGCTATGACATGCTTGGACACTTAAGGTCCCACAACCGTGCCTGTGAATATTTCTACAACAAAAGCAGTGCCAATTTGTGAATGATCGCCCCTTGTATGCCAAGATCCATCAAAGGACACACCAATGTCAAGGAAGCCATTAATGGGGTGTCTTATGTAGCTGTTTTTTTGTAATGGTCAAATATGATAGTGCGAGTGTTTTCTTGTACTTTCTCCCATTTCATATTAGCAGGATCTCTTACATGATTCTGCCACCTGATATACACCTGCTGTCGCACAAATTTCATTATATTTCTGGAACACATACTCTTGTAAAATATGTATCCTTGGTTATTTAGCATGTTGGAGTACACCAATATCTTCAAATTCTCATGATTTTCCATCAGTACTCGTGAAACTGTAATATTACAGTCACTACAGCTCTTGGTCACTTGTACATCATGGTGATCAATCTTCAATGTATGATGTGTAGAATGTGAGCAATACTCACATCTATAATTATCATTTAGGTACTTTTCAAGCTCCCTATCTGTCACCATTAGCACTGTCTCATGTGAATTTATTTTATAATTAATTTCTTCCCACTCACTGTCACTGCCATTTGTTTCTTCTGTGTCTAGTCTAAATAATTACAATCGTTTTGTGGCACTGCTCTGGGTATCTTTACCCTTTTTGGAAACTCTGGGAGTTGCCAAAGCGTCATGTGAGGTGTTGGGCACTGCCCCATTAATGGCAGTATGTGGCACTGTCCCATCAGTAGGTTGCACTGTGGTGGGCAATGTCACAACAAAGGCAGTAGGTAGCACTGTCGTCGGCACTGCTCCATGTTCTGGCCTGAGGGGGTTGGGGCTTATGGAACTTAAACCTCCAAAGAGAGCTCTGGTTGTTGCACCAGACTGTTACTTGCGTACAGGCAGAAAACGTCCCCCAACCACTCTGCGGGAACAGACAACCGACCTTGGCAGCCACACTCCCGCTACCATTGGTCGACCAGCAACGAACACTTGAGTGCTTGCAATTTACTCAGCTCACCCTGTACACCTCTTGATCTTGGAGAGGGGTTCAACATCACATATTAAGGGGTGCGGCTCCAACACTGGCCTCGTTGTCTCGTGTACACACACCCTATTTGAGCCGCCGTGACTCCCCCACTCTCTCCTTGTTTGGAATGATCTCCTAAATCCCCCTTTTGTGAATTAGAATTTTCTACCACCCTGTCTGCAGCCGTGATCCTTTTCCTCTCTCCTGCTTTCTGGAAGCCTCACCAGGACAAGAGCGAAAGCCAGCTAACAATACCCATTTAATAAACGGAAAAACATATACCAATACATGATATGAAAGAAATAAGATATTATCATACAACACTCTTAAGCTGCTACAACCTGCTAGCAATCCAGTATCATACCCTGGCTTCACTCACTATACATATCAAGTGGCTGCTCAACTCTTGGCTTACCACTTCCTCACTAAATGGGGTTGAAATCTCATCACAACAATATTGTACACTCAGCCCTAAAATTATATGAAACGCAGATTGGGGCTGAAAGACCAAAAACATCTACATAATTATTCCCCGACACAAGAAGAAATCAATCTCTCACCTTACACTGCGTCTTACATGCCAATAAGTATTCAAGCACTACCTTTATACTTTCCTGTGTATCCACCATAAATCTATGTTCTGCTCCTAGAGGCTCACTACCACTATCATCTCTAGGTCCTCCAAAATGTTCAACAAGACACTTCTGCAGTTCTCCCAAACTGCTGCACAATGAAGTCCTCTTCAAACACCAGTGATGCTTCACTGATTCCACGGAGACACATGGAAACTCCTCTTCTCTGCTCCTTTCCATTGTTTGAGGTCAACTTCTCACTCTGGAGTTCTGCTTTCCCACAGAGTTCAGCATACACTCCTCCAGCCTCGAAGTTTCCTCCCTTAACTTCTTCCCTGGCCTCGAAGTTCTATCAACTCCTCCCCAAACAAACCTGGAATTCCATAGTCATGCCAATAAAAAAACACACAAAATCGCTATAGGACTGCACACAAAATCGCTATAGGACTGCCTCACAAGGCAGTCCTTGTCCTCTAGTCCTGTTGATGCCGTGTCGTCTTGGGCCACCGATCATGTCTTCAAGTTCTCTGCGTCTAAGACTTGTGCTATGACTTTTACTCGGAAGTATGTCGTTCTTCGTCCCTCTTTGTCGCTTTATGGTCATCCCATTGTGTACAGGGATTCCGCAAAGCTTTTTGGGTTAGTCTTTGACACTCGTTTGTCTTGGCCAGCTCATATCTCTTACCTCCTAGTTGAATGCTCTAAGGCCCCTTAACCTACTTAAGGTTTTATCTCATACTTCTTGGGGAGCGGATAAGTGCACGCTCCTCTATTTGCACTCCTCTCTCGTCCTGTCTAAAGTCGATTATGGTTGCCCTGCATACTCTTCTGCTTCTCCTTCTACTCTTCGCTGTCTTGATGCTTTGCACCATACTGGGTTGTGTCTCGGCTCTGGTGCCTTTCGTTCGATTCCCGCCCTCAGTTTGTATGTTGACACTGGCTTTCTCTCTCTTCAGGACCGCCATGATCGCTACTGTCTTAGCTATCTTGCGCAGTCCTTACAACATCCTTCCTCACGCCTCTGTCGTGCTTTGACTTTTCCTCCACCGGTAGCGTCTGTTCCTCTTCATCGTCTCCCTCTTTCTGTCCAGTTATCTCGCTTACAGGATTCTCTTTCTGTTCATATTTCTAAGGTTTCTCCTTATATTGTTCCTTCCTTGACTTGTATTACTAAAGCCTTTACCCCTCCTACAATTCTGAAAAGCCTCTTCCTTGAGCACTTTTCTTTGCACTCCCACTCTATTTCCATCTTCACCGATGGGTCTAAGTCTGCGTACGGTGTGGGCTACTCTGTTGTTTTTCCTGACCGTACTTATATGTGTCACCTCCCTTCGGAGGCTAGCGTCTTTACAGCAGAACTTTATGCTATTCTCTTTGCTCTTCGTCTCTTGCTTTCTAATTATCATTCCTCCTTTGTGGTTGTAGTTGACTCTCGTAGTGCCCTCATGGCTCTAGGGTTCTTTAATCCTGTCCATCCGGTGGTCATCGAGATTCAACATTGGCTGTTTCTTATTTCTAGTAAATTTAAATCAGTAGAGTTTTGCTGGGTTCCCAGCCATATTGCTGTTTCTTTCAATGAGCGTGTGGATGCTGCCGCTAATTAAGGAAGCTATTCGTTCTTGTCCCATCTCCCGTAAAGGAATTCCTTATTCCGACTTTTATCCTTTTATTCATTCCTCCATCCTTCCTCGTTGGCAGGGTTGTTGGTCCTCTGTGGTTAGTAACAAGCTGCGTACTCTCAAACGTAGTGTGTCCCCGTGGCCTTCCTCCTACCGCCGTACCGGCGGTGGGAAACTGCTTTGGCACGGCTGCGGGTTGGCCATACTCGCTTAACCCACAGTCAATTAATGGAGCGCCGCCCTACTCCTTATTGTCCGAATTGCGTTGTCCCTCTTACAGTTGTGCATATCCTTGTTGAATGTCCTGACTTCCAGGACAAGCGTGTGTCTTGCTTTCCGACCGTCCCTCGCGGTCACTTGTCCCTCGATAGAATTCTAGGTGAATTGGATACTTTTGATATCGTTCGCCTTATGCGTTTTTGTTCTCGTATTGGCATTCATGGCGATATTTAGCGCCCTCTGATTATTTCGCACTTTGATGGTGCTACATAGCCTTCCCGGTTTGGTGCCTTCTTTTGATAATTACCTTACCTTCTTTAGACCTGACAGGTGGTCTGTCCAACACTTATTATACAAGACTATATCTAGGTATGCCCTGCAATTTGGCACGTCCTTGAGCAAACAATTCATAAGTTTTTGGAAAGTGGCAGGTGCATTTCACAAACCAAAAGGCATTACGTTAAATTCATAAGCACCATCAGTTTTAATAAAGGCTGTCATTTCCCTAGCATAATCACTTGGATAAATCTGATGGTAACCCTTAGACAAATAAAGTTTTGACACATATTGAGCATTTCCAATCTTGTCTATACATTCTTCTAAAAGTGGTAATGGGAACACATCAACGGTTGTTATCTTGAGGCTATCTTGAGATGATTTCGGGGCTTTAGTGTCCCGGCGGCTCGGTCCTCGACCAGGCCTCCACCCCCAGGAAGCAGCCTGTGACAGCTGACTAACACCCAGGTACCTATTTTACTGCTAGGTAACAGAGACATAGGGTGAAAGAAACTCTGCCCATTGTTTCTCGCCGGTGCCCGGGATCGATGTTACCGTGTTCAACTTGCGATAGTACACACATAACCTCCAGGTTTTCCCTGGCTTTGGTACCAGCAAACAAGCTAACTCCAAGAACTTTGGCTTGGATGGATGAAGTTATGTTGAAGTAGATAATCCACTTCCTGTTGGATGAGTTGTCTTTTCTCGGGATACACCCTGTATGCATGCTGTCTGATTGGAGTGTTGTCAAGCAGTTGGATGTCATAGGTGATAAGATGAATCTGTGTGGGAATCTCACCAAACAGATTCACATGTGTGCACAGCAGGACCTGGAACTCATCACACTGCTCCTCCTGTAAATGACAGCATCTCCTCTTCGGAACTGCAACCGAGATAATGAATATTAACATCTTTCCCCTCATTATAATCCTCCTCAGGTGGTAACTCCTCCAGAATAAAACAAGCTACAACACCTGGTCCACAATAGGCTTTTAAACGGTTGAGGTGCACAATCATTTGTTGTCCTGAAGATTAGTGTTATACAATTTATAAGACAAATCTCCCAACTTTTCTACCACTTGGTAGGGTCCTTCAAGCTTATGGGACATGGAAGTCCCTAGACGAGGTTTCAACACCAACACCAAATCACCGACTGCAAACGACCTGAGCTTTGTCTTAAACTTCTTGTCATATCACTGCTTCATCTCTTCCCGAGTCTTCCCAAAATGTTCCATAGCCAACTCTTTTGCACGGCACAACTTGTTCTTTACATCACTCAAGTTTCGACAACTCTGATGAACAGAGACATGACCAAGTAACCTTTCTTCAAGCATCTTCAATGGACCTCTTACCTGGTGTCCGAATACGAGATCAAATGGATAACAACCTTGTTCATGCAAGGTTGTAGAAGTCCGACTCTTGTAACTCCTCTCTGGCTGCAAAAAGAACAAAAGGAAGATTTTCGTCCCAATGACGTGGATAAGTCTCCCCTGTAGTCTTCAGCATCTGCTTCAACGTTTGATGAAAACGCTGAATTCCACCTTGACTTTGTGGATGATATGGACTCGAAAACTTATGTTGAATCCCATGTGATTCACAAAAAGTTCTGAAAACTTTGGTTCCAATGTTTCCCACATTATCAGTCTGGATAACACGAGGCATCCCAAACAAGGAGAAAAATAGCTCTAGACCAGGGGTGGGAAACCTTTTTGAGAGTGCGTGCCAAAATCAGCCAAGTCTCTGACACAAACTTTTTCCACGTGCCATCCAGTTTTTTTAGAACATATTTGGTATCTCTTAAGAACTTTTTAAACGAAAAAATAATTAATTACCTCAGTGCAGTAAATCATAGTATAAAAAAAAAATAGAATTTTTTTTTATTTAACCTTCAGAAGTACATTTCAACAGCCTTTAAGCTTTTGTGACTTTAATAGAATACAACAGATAAAAAACTTGTTGACTCCTTTTATATACTGTCAGTGAGACTTCTGCTGCTGCATAACTGATGACAGAGATTTTACATCGGGTTTATATTTAGTAACATTGAGAGATATGCATGCAGCGCTAGTTTCATCTGTCATGCTACTCCTGTTACGAGACTTAATAAAGTTCATAATTGAGAACAAAGATTCGCAAGCGTATGTAGACGAAAACATGGTTAGCAATGCTGTTGCAAGGTTTTTTAAACAGACATAATTTTCTGGAATAGTATTCCAAGTCCTTAATACTTCGTTTTCCGCATTTCTCTTTGTTACTTTCATCTCTAATCTCTCTCTTTCAATATTTTCCAAGTCAACTCTAAGGTCAACAAATTTCTGCTTCCAAATTGAGCTACTCTGAAATTCAGTCAACTGCATCTCTAAATCATCCATGTCTGTCCATGAAAACATTTGCAAGTTTAGTTCATCCATTTTGATGCTGTCTGGAAACTTTATGAACTTTACTGTGTCTTCCAGTTCTCTGAATTTGGCAAATCTTGTAGAGAACTGCCAAACTGTTGACTCGACAATGTTTACAAACAGCTTTTGAAGACATTTGTGGTCTGTTCTGTCATCTTTTAGATCACTGATGTACCTCTTTATGTTTGGAAAGTATCTAAATCTCTCATTATCTACATCCCTCTTAAAAACTTTAAGCTTCATTTCAAAAGCTTTTATGTAACAAAACATAACATCAAGTGTCTTACCAGAGCCCTGTAACTTAATATTCAATTCATTTAAATGTTCACAAAAATCTGCAAAAAACATCAGTTTACAAACCCACACGATGTCAGAAAATTCATGGTATGACAGTTGTTGGTCGTTCAAATAGAGCTTTATCTCATCTAAGCATTCAATAAATCGTTTCAGAACCAAGCCTCTGCTAAGCCAACGAACATGGTTGTACATTTTCAGTCCTTTATACACAGATTCTACCTCATCCAGTAGAGTTTGAAATTGTCTTTTATTTAAAGGCCGACCACAAATGTAATTAACCACCTTGGTAACTGTTTGCATCACTTCTTGCAGTTCCTTTAGGCCAGCTTTTGCACATAAAGCCTCCTCATGTATGATGCAATGGAAGCCAATCAGTGGATGACAACACTTTTTGCAAACAGATTTACAAATCCTGCCTTCTCACCAGTCATGTTTGGGGCACCATCTGTTGTGACGAATACTACTTTTGAAATGTCAATTTGCCGAGTAGAGAATTCGTTCACAACTGTTTAACATATTTCAGCCCCGGTAGTACGGTCAGGTAGTGATGCAGGAGCAACCATCTCTTCACATCCTTCATCACCCCTACAAAATTTAGAATATATGGCTAGCCTAGCTGATGATGTAATGTCTGTACTTTCATCAACACAAATAGAAAAAAACTTGCATGAAGACAAATCTTTTGTCAATTGTTCAGCTGTATTTCTTTCCAACTTAAGTATCCTATCCTTAACTGTTTTCCTACTCACAGGCAAATCTTTAATGCTCTGAATAATCTTTTTCTTTTCTGAAAAGTTGTCAAAAAGAAAAGGTGCACATTCTAGCCAAGATTCTTTAATATACTCCCCCATCACAGAGAGGCTTTCCGTGTTGGGCAATAACTTTTGAAACTTCAAAACTAGCAGCAACTAAGTTGGAACTGGGCCTACCTGGAATATAATTCATAAAAGTTTTAGCTTGTGTTTTTGTCTTGCTCAGTTCACGAGAAATTAATTCTCTTTGTTCCTCCTCAGTTTTATTGCTTAAGTTCTTATGAACATTTTCAAAATGTCTCTTTACAGAAGAAGTTCTACAAACAACTGTGTCAGAACAGAAAATGCATAAAGCTTTATCATCCTTCTTAATCATGCCAAACTTTTCAGTCCAGTATTCCTTAAATTCTCTAATATCCTCTTCATTTGACTGACATCGTTTCTTAGCTGGTGGTGGCAGCTAAGAATTGACATTCTGTACAATCTGTAAAGGGCATGAAATTAAAATAAGTATTATATTGATATGCATGGAAGAGAAGGAAGATCAAAAGTAAGTCAAAATAGTATATGATGAGTAACTCCAATGAATAGCAATGATAACGGATTGTGTTGTCGTTGTGAAGTGCAGTGACGAGAAATGAATTAGCCTACTTGTACTGAAATGCGAGTATTTAAAGAATTATTTATTTCCTGTTAATATTATAGCACACACAAACTTTGTAGTAAAGTATACGTACGTTTATTCTAATACCAATCAATAAGTTTAATAAGCCAATGTTTGAGGTAAGCGTGACGAGACAATGAACATAATAAAAATCTTCAGAGGATTTTTTTTTCTTTTATGAAAATTAGAGGGTTTTCTTTATTTTACATAATTCCAGAAACAACACCAGCAGCCGCTTATCACAAAGACACTACTTCCTAGGCATTGAGTACTTATGCCAAGAGTTTATAAGACTTCACTTGGTTCCATAGACAAAACCCGTTTTTGTGTGTTTGTGTGGTGTGTTGTTGCGAAACATCGTTGAGTCGGTGACATCTTCCTTATGTCAGCTCTGTTCTTAGGGAGCAGGCGAGCGAGTACGTGTGAATTTAAGGATTAAGACTATTCTTACAATGATATTGAGTTTCACAAAGTTATTGATTTATAAGAGGAATAATTTTCACCTGGAGATGAAGTACTGACCTTCTTCTCAGGGAGGAGGCAAGTGAGCAACTGTGAGAAACACTACGAAGCAAGACTGCGAGAGAGAGTTACGAGTCTGAGATCGTCTGAACATGTGTTCATTACGGGGACTTCATGGGGGGGGGGGGGGGACTGTTGATTTCACTGGTTATATTACGGCCGTCAATGGAGAGAAGGGGAGAGCATAAGAATTCTTATCTTTCTTTAGCTTTCGAAGGTGAAGATGCTTTAGATTTAGATAGTAAAGTGAGTTCAATTAATATGCATCAAACTGAAGTCGGGCAGCATTGAAACACATGAGGTTTAGGGGGGGGGGGGAGATGTGGGGGTTTAAATTGAAAGTTTACGAAATTTATTTTTAAAGGTTGGCAGGCATGGCATATTTTGCCTTCACAGATATGATTGTCAGTGTACACTATGGTTATGGGTGCAGCCTTTAGGTTAGAAAGGCTTATTACATAAAATATGAGCCAAAGTAAATAGAGGGGAATCATCATACATCGGCATGATCGATGACGTAAAAAAAAGAAGGTAACTATGGCAACAAGATCAACTTCTTTTTCTTGAGACCTCTTTAGCTTCGTAGAGCTTAAACCTCTTCACCACCAGGACGTACATATACTGTCATGGCATGTAAGCTTATACCACAAGGAAAGTAGTTTTTTTTTTTTGTCTGTGCTTAGGGTAACATGTGCTTGCATCTGTGCTTAGGGTAACCTATGCTCTTGCGTGCCAGAGACAAGTCATCAGCGTGCCAAGTTTGGCACGCGTGCCAGAGGTTGCCCACCCCTGCTCTAGACACTTGATAAGATTATGAGCCTTAGTGTTCCTTAAAGCATGTGCCTCAAGAAATCTGGTCATCATGCACATCATGGTGAACAAAACATTACCTGACTTAGTTCTCGATAAAAGACCTACACAATCCATGACAACATGAGAAAAAGGTTCTTCTGGAACTATTAGGTTGTAATGGTGCTCGAGGTACAGATTGATTGGGCTTCCCCACAATTTGACATGTTACACAATTATGGCAATATCTGACTACATCTCTCTTCAATTTAGGCCAGTAAAAATACTTACATATTTTATGGTACATATTATTTATACCTTGGTGACCTCCCATGGGGTCCATCATGTGCAGCCTGCAAAACATACTCGCGATAAACACTGAGGGACAACTAGTTGGGTTCTGGTCTCTCAATCATCTGATGAGGGAGCTCCCATGGGTCTCCATCTTCTCATCAGAAGTTGATCCTTGAAAAATAAACCTGTCTTCCAATGCATCTATAGTAGCAGTGGCTTCTGAACTACATTTAAGTAAACTGGGATCAGTATTCTGTAAGGAACTCAAGGTTATGGACTCAAATTAAGAAGCGAGCAGTTAAGTAACCTAGCAACTTGATCTCCTTTCCTGACCCTGACTGGTCAGAATAAAATGGAGTCACAGCTACTTCAGTCTCGCTCTCGACAACTGGTTCAGAAGTGGAGACAGTGGGCAAGTCACAGTTAGTTCAGCCTCACCTTTACCTTCCTTGTGGTTTGGGCTCGGCGGGGCTTCTACTAAGGACTCGCTCTCATCATCCAACTGAGTCATAAAAGAATCCTCATGATCCACCTCCCACTCCTTAACTGAAGGGGTCCTGATCTTGGGAACATCTACCTTGGTTTGGACAGGATTACTATCACCCGTTTTTCCGATTGACCTGGTTACAACACATGCAGGGTAAATAATGCCATCATCTGCATCTGGTTGAGCTAGTACATTATTTGGGTTAATTAACATGATGGACACTTGGTCCCTTCAACCTTACGGTTCCCAAAATCATTCCCTAGAGTAATATCCACTCCTGGAATGGCCAACTGTTTACTCACACCAACATTACACCATCCAGAAGTATAAGTGAAATCAAGGTTAATATGTATTAAAGATACTTGTTGCACACTACCTGCAATACCTTGGAGTAGTATAACCTCACCAAGATCTCTTGTATCAACATCAACAAGCACATTATTAGAAATTAAAGACTGTGAAGCTCCAGTATCACGAAGTAATTGAACAGTCTTTTTACTACCATCTTTACACAGTAATGTACCTGTAGAAATATATGGTTTGTACACAGTCATCCAATTGGGATTGATTGAAATACATGGTGAATTATTTGTGTGTAACCCTTTACGCATAATGAGACCAGTTGGTCTTAATTCAGGATGCAAACTAAAACAAGAATTAATCACATGTCCTTTCCTCTTACAGTGAGTGCAATATCAGAGTGTTGAACGGATCTGTTGAACCTACTGCAGATTTAGAATTCACATTACTAGGGTTTGGTGTCCCTGTTAATGGTTTATCAAGCTTAGTTTTTGTAAGAGAAGAGTTCATGGGAGTAGCTGTGTAACAAACTAGGCTGTTGTAAGAATTATCCAGAGTGGTTTATCGACAAAAGAGAATGGGAAGCTGAGCCCGCATGGTGACCTGGGAACCTGACCCCCAGGGGAATTCGCGGTGGAAATAACCGACGCTTTGTTCATAGCTGCGTATAATGAACCATCCTATAGTATTCAGTAATTTAGAGAAATTAGCCTTTATTCATTTTGCATTAAAATTGTATTGTATAATAGTACTGGATACAATATCAAGAGTATTCTAATTATTGAGTTTAAGTCACCATCAGTGACATCACGAATCAGATCTAACTTGTAAGGCGGAGTGACCGGCGGTCATAGGTCATCAGGGGTTGACATGTCTACTATTTCTCAAAGTTCAATTAACCATTTTTGGGATCGGGAACAGCTTTGCCGTTAGATGTTTGTGTAATCTAATTTCAGTAAAATAATTCAACCAGTCTGGATCAATTAAGTACAACAGAGGTTAATTGTTATAACTTAAACCTTGCTAGTAACTTGGTGAAACTTTGACTAGGCGGAAGGATACAATGTTCTAGTCTGGGCTAGGCCAGACGAGGACAGATCAGTGTGATCTGCAGAGCAGCTGGGAGAGGTCAAACATCTAACCTCTCCCCAAGACCAGCCCAACATCTTTAGCTGGTAAAACATAGAGGTATAGTTGCTATTGTTATGTATAGAAATAGTCTCATTTGCCACTCAGGTCAAGTAGGGAGTGTTAAAGTGACAGGGAGTGAACATATTTAGATTTTGTTTTAGTTTTTCTTTTAATAAATTAAATTTGTTAGTATTTTGCATTTTATTATTTCCATGTGTTATGTATACTTGTCCTGGTCACGTGGTCCACACGAGGCAGAGTTGGATTGGGCGCCGATTCTAACATCGATTCTAACATCGAATCATTCCCGTGTAATTAATTTCACACTCTTAAGTTTCCACGGTCATCGAGTGGGGATCAAGCCCCAAGGTTGATTAATTAGCGTGATCGATCCAGACCTCGATCATTGCTCGGTGTTGCTGGTCTGGTGGTGGCAGCGTAGAGGCGACTCTAGGGTTTTGCTCAGAGCCTAGGTCACGCCATACTGGTTGTAGAATCCTAAAGTCGGTCAATCGTCTTAGGACCACGTGGCGTGGAGTTGGCTTTGGTAAAAGTTTTGGAGTCCCTTGGTAGAGAATAAAAAGTAAGAATACGGGTAGAGGGCAAAGAAGGAAGATAAGAGAGAGAGAAACCCTAACCCGTGTTACAGCTGGAGAATTAGTACTGGGTTTGTGCTGATAAGTATTTCTGTGAGCATTATAGTTTACTTGTAAAATTATTTGATTGGGCTTTCAAATGTGCTCTTGATAACAATTCATGCTCATCAGCGAGCTTAGACAGCCCATTAATATCTGTGGTGCTTTTCTGTTCCACCATAAAAGTAGATAATTTATCTGGAAGACATGATAAAACCTCTTCTGTAATGAGAAGATATTTAAGAGCATCAAGCTCTGTAATAGAAAGTGATTTAAGCCAACTGTTACAATAATTAGTTTTCAACCTGGTGAAATCACCAATTGTTTGTTCATGTACCCTCTTTAAATTTCTGAATTTCTGTCGATGTGCCACAGGGTTTAACTGATATGCATTTAAGATGCTGTTCTTGACAAACTGGTAGTCAAAGCTATTTGCATCTGGCAATGATACGAACACTTCTTGACTCTTCCCCCCCCCCCCTCCCCATCTGGCCCGTTGGCGTCGTGAGGGGGCTTGGTGGACGGCTGCCGGAGTGTGATGCTCCGTGGGGCAGTCCTCTGGCCTTTTCTGGCCTTGCATTCCTGCTGCTGTCTTCTCTAATTGTGCCGGATCGCTTTTATTTTTCCTTATGTTTCGTTTTTCTCCCCCCTATTCTCCTATCTGCTTGTCGTTTCCTGCCGACCTTTTGCTTGTTTTGGATTATTTCTTTGGACTTCTTCTATTTTGACGCCCGGGTGCTTGAGGAGGCATACTCTTGCACCGGTAGAACTGTAGTACCCAACGTCTCGAGCGAGGGGAACCTTTTATTGTCAATCCCCCTTTCGTCGCTGAACCCGATCTCGACGGACTGACGGTTCTTAAGGTGGCGTTTGTGGGGCGTATACTCACGACGCACCCCTAGGGGGCCCCAGCATGATCGGCGATAGCTTCCTGTTGGGTGTCCTGCCTCTAATTGTGACTCCATGGTGGGTATGGGGGCACATTCGTGAATGAATTTCTTTCTCTTCGTCTCTATGTCGATGAATGTTTCCGTTCTTCCCCCAGCTCCCCTCCCTCCTCTGTGGTTGGGCCGAGCCTCCAGCCCCCAGTGGTGACCACTTCGTCCCCTGGTGCGGCTAAGTCTCTCGTTGTGACTACTGCGCCTTTTGACCCCTCTCTCTCTAGGGGTTCTTAACGCCGTTCGCGCCCCAGCCGCCCGAGGGCAAATACTTTGATCTCCTCCCTCTTGATTCTGCGCCTCCTGATGATTTCTCCCTCCATCGGCATCTTGTAGATTCCGTGGATGCGTCTATTACTTTCAACCCCACTCGTCTCGGTACACGTGTCGTTGCTGCTCCTTCTCAGGATGCAGCTTCCCGCTTGGCTGCCTTATCTTGTCTTGGCGAGATCCCTGTTCGGGTCTCCAAGAACGTTCAGATGAATGCCAGTGTTGGCACTATTCTCCTCCCACCCCATGTTGCAACCGGTGTTCGGAATCTGCAGGATTGCCACGATGATATTCGGCATATCCTTGATGCCCAAGGCCATTCTGTCCTCCAGGTTGACTCGTTTACTCGTCCCCCTCGTGGTCGTCGCCGTCAACCCCTTCGCGTTGTGAAGATCACCTTTGATGGTAGGACCCTTCCATCCTGTCATTCTTGCTGGTGCTAGGTGCTCTGTCCAGGAGTATATTCCTTCTCCTCGACTTTGTAACAAGTGCTGGCGGTTTGGGCATGGTGCCCTCCGCTGCTCTGGGACTGTCTCTCTCTGTCCTTTGTGTGGGGGTGAAGGTCACTATAAGTCGGAGTGCACTTCTCCCCAAGCTCGCTGCCTCAACTGCGGTGAGGCCCATCCTACCTTCTCCCGTGCCTGTGTCCATTACAAGCTTGAGGCAGCCGTCCTCAACTTGAAGCACCGGGAGCGTTTATCTTTTCCTGAGGCGAGGCGCCAGGTTCGCCGGCTCCCGCCTTATGCTAACATCTCTTATGCTCGCGTGTTGCGCTCTTCCTCTCCTCTTCCTTCCCCCCTTCCTCAGACTCACAACCGTTTCTGGGCCTTGGACCCTGATACGCCCACTGCCCCCTCCTCTGTTCCTTTGTGTTCTGTCCCGAGGGGTCCCCCTCCAGGTCCTCTGTCTGGGGTTCCACTTCTTTCTACCCGGTCTGTTATGTCTCCTGTGTCTTCTTCCTCGTCCCCCTCCGATCCTCCTTCCCATCCTCTTCCTCCATCTATCGGCTCTCCCCGCCGCCTGTCGGTGCAGGCGGATGTCCATCGCTCTCGTAACGGCCGTCGTGTGTCCTCTCGTTCAGCTTCTCCTGTTGAGACACTGGAATCCGTTGCCCGGTACGTAGTTGCTGGAACACCAGTCTCTTTAAGTCAGAAGCGTAAGCCTGGCTCCTCTCCTTCCTCCTCCCTGGCGGGTAAGAAGGCTTCGCTTTCTTCCTCAGCTCCTACTTCTGGCTCTGTTGCTCCTTCCCCTCCCGTTTCAGTGATTGCGCCCCCTGTTCCTGCTATGGAGGTTTCTTTGGCCCCTGCTTCCCTTTCGGTTGCTGCTCTTGCTGGGGTGCGCTCCCCTCTTTCTACTCCCCCTCTTCCTGCTGCTGTCCTTGACTGCTCCTCTCCGTTGTCTCTTCCTCTTCCTCCTCCGGACCCCGCCCGCCCACCTCTGATCTGTTCTCCCGTTTCCTTCCCTCCGTCTTTGCTCAGTTTACCCATGCCCCTTAACCCTGACTTTGCTGACCCTGATCCCGACCCTGATATTCTTTAACGTGCTCTGTTGCTCTTTCGCCTTTGTTTCTTCCTTGTTCTCTGTTTTTGTCCTTTCTCTTCTCGTCGTTGTCCATTCTTCAATGGAACGTTCGAGGTTATTACGCCAATTTCCTCGAACTCCAACTTCTGATTTCACGGTTTTCGCCCCCTTTGTGTCTGTCTCCAGGAGCCGATGCTTGGTGCTCGTCCTGGTCGTTTTCGTGGCTATTCCTTTCTCCCTGCCCCCCAGCCATTGCTGGGGCTTCTAATTCTTCTGCTCTCTTGATTCGTGCTGATGTTCCCTTTGTTCCTTTACTTTTTCCTTCGCCTCTCCATTGTTCTGCTGCTCGTATCTCTGTGGGGAAATGGTACACAGTTTGTTCCATTTATCTCCCCCCGAGTGTCCCGCTTTCTCTTCCTGATTTGAAACACCTCCTAGTCTCCTTACCGGAGCCTGTGCTCCTGCTGGGTGACTTCAATTGTTGTCATTCTCTTTGCGGTGACGTTCGCAAACCGGGGTCTCTGGGTACTTCCCCTAAGGACTTTCGCTTTATTGCCCTCATAAGTTGTGTCTGCAAACTCTTTGAACGTATGGTTAACGTTCGTCTGATGTGGTTCTGGAACACCATCACCTCCTCTCCCCTTCTCAATTTGGTTTCCGCAAGTGCCGCAGCACGACAGATGTCCTGGTGAACTTGGAGGTCTATATATTTGTACTGCTTTTGCTGCGAAGACCTCCGTTGTTGCCGTCCTTTTTGACCTGGAAAAGGCTTACGACACCACTTGGCGGTATAATATTCTATCTCAACTTCATTCTTTTGGCCTTCGTGGTCGTCTCCCTCTCTTTCTCCGCAGCTTCCTCTCTCGTCGTTCCTTTCGGATGCGCCTTGGTACCGCTCTCTCTGCCTCTTTTCAGCAATACGAAGGTGTGCCCCAGGGTAGTGTTCTGAGCACTACTCTTTTTCTGGTTGCCCTCAATGGTCTTCTTTCCTCTCTTCCTTCAGGTGTCTTCTCCGCTCTCTATGTCGATGATCTTACCCTTTGCTGTCAGGGTGATGATTCGCCTCTCCTTCAGCGCTGGCTTCAACTTGCAATTGATGCCATGTCCTCTTGGGCCACCGATCATGGCTTCAAGTTCTCTACTTCTAAGACTTGTGCCATGACTTTTACGCGGAAACGGGTCGTTCTTCGTCCCTCTTCGTCACTTTATGGTCATCCCCTTGAGTACAAAGATTCCGCGAAGCTTTTGGGGTTATTCCTTGACACTCGTTTGTCTTGGTCTCCCCATATCTCTTACCTCCGTGTTGAGTGCTCTAAGGCCCTTACCCTCCTTCGGGTCTTGTCCCATACTTCTTGTGGGGCAGATAGGCACACTCTCCTTGCTTTACATTCCTCTCTCGTCCTGTCTAAGCTCGATTATGGTTGCTCTGCTTACTCGTCTGCTTGTCCTTCTACTCTTCGCCGTCTTGATGCTTTGCACCATACTGGGTTGCGCCTCAGTTCTGGTGCCTTTCGTTCGACTCCCGTCCTTAGCTTGTATGTTGACACTGGCTTCCTGTCTCTCCAAGACCGCCGTGATCGCTACTGTCTTCGCTATCTTGCGCGGTCCTTACAACATTCTTCCTCTCGCCTCTGTCATGCTTTAACTTTTACCCCTCCTGCGGTTCCTGTTCCTCTTCACCACCTCCCTATTTCTGTCGGGTTATCTCGCCTACAGGACTCTCTTTCCGTTCGTATTTCTAATGTTTCTCCTCGTGTTGTTCCTTCTTTGCCCCCGTGGAGAGTCCCTCTTCCGCGGTTTTGTACATCCTTGACCCGTATCACTAAAGCTTTTACCCCTCCTGCGGTTCTAAAACGCCTTTTCCTTGAGCACTTTTCTTCTCATTCCCGCTCCGTTTCTGTCTTCACCGATGGGTCTAAGTCTGCGGATGGTGTTGGCTACTCTGTTGTTTTTCCTGATCGCACTTATATGTGTCGCTTACCTCCGGAGACTAGCATCTTTACAGCGGAGCTTTATGCTATTCTCTATGCTCTTCGTCTCCTGCTTTCTCATTGTCAGTCTTCCTTTGTAGTTGTTGTTGACTCTCGTAGTGCCCTCATGGCTCTCGGGTCCTTTAATCCGGTTCATCCAGTAGTTGTCGAGATGCAGCATTGGCTGTTTCTTGTTCACAGTAAATTTAAGTTGGTTGAGTTTTGTTGGGTTCCCAGCCATATTGGTGTGTCTTTAAATGAGCATGCGGATGCTGCCGCCAAGGAAGCTGTCCGCTCTTGTCCCATCTCTTGTAAAGGTATTCCGTATTCCGACTTTTTCCCGGTTATCCATTCCTCCGTCCTTACCCATTGGCAGGCTTCTTGGTTGTCTGTTACTGGTAACAAACTACGTGCTCCTAAATGTTGTTTCCTCGTGGCCGTCCTCCTTCCACCGTAATCGGCGGTGGGAAACAGCTCTGGCGAGGTGCGTATTGGCCATACTCGCTTAACCCATGGTCACTTGATGGAGCGCCGCCCTGCTCCTTATTGTCCTAGTTGCATTGTCCCTCTTATGGTCGTGCATGTCCTTCTTGAATGTCCTGACTTCCAGGACGAGCGTGTGTCTTGCTTTCCGACCGCCCCTCGCGGTCACCTGTCCCTCAATAGAATTCTTGGTGACTCGGATACTTTTGATATCGTTCGCCTTATGCGTTTTTGTTCTCGTATTGGCATCCTTGGTGATATTTAGCGCCCTCTGATTATTTTGCGCATTTGATGGTGCTACATAGCCTTCCCGGTTTGGTGCCTTCTTTTGATAATTAATTACTTACTTCTTGACTCTTCCCCCTGAATTGACTGCATTATAGCTACCCACTGGTCTACTGGCCTGTCCGTACCCACTGCAATTTTTCCCAGTTTGGTGCCTTTTTTTATAATTACTTACTGCAATTTTGGAAAAATGTGAAAAGAAAACCTCAGTCTTCCTCATTGATCTTAGGCAATTCGACATACTTATTTACATTAGATTGAGGGTTCGTATTATTTGGAATATTGCTAGTATTTCCATGTCCAGCTGCCAGTCTCTCTGTTTCTACTTTGTTATTGTCCTCTGCCATTTGTCTTTTAATTTCTGTCTAGTTTGTTCTTCTTGAGCCGCTAATTCTAATTGTTTCTGTTAAGTCTCAAATTCAATTTTTTTTCTGCTGAGTCTGAAGCCTAGCAAATTCAAGCTGCAATTCGAGCTCAAAACGTCTTAATGACACTTGCTTATTTGTCCCATCACTAATTCTTCCAGGACCTCTTCCCCTAGTTTACCATCTTCCACTAGATGAGTAATTATCAATTTCACTATCTGCTTTAACCATCTTATTGCTGGTTGCTAACTCTAGTTTACCTGCCATACTGATCAAGGCAGACTTTGTTAGGTTCTTAATCCCTTCAAAGTTTGGTTCAGTCAATGGCGACTCTACTTGGCTCTCCATGGTTAACACTTGGCACTTCATTTTTATAGAAATTTTATAATAATAATTAGTGCGACACTGAGAACTGCTTGGCCCACAGGGCAAGTAAAATATAAATGACACACACACACACAATATAAATGACTTGCCTCATAATCGTGAATGCGTGTATGTTGACACTAGCTGAGTATGGTGAAACTGGACAATAATCACTGTCACGGAAATAGTTTTCACAAATTTTCCTAGGTCACACTTATTCCTAGGAAGGCAAGGTTAGATTAGTAAGGTTTTATATAATGCGGGAAATCTCCCGGCTACAGGTTTTCATGTGGGAAAAGTCTCCAGGTTACAGCCCCCCCCTCCAATATTTTGTTACCGACCTTTACACACAGCTCGTATAATCAGGGGACAGTGATAAACATAGTCTAGGGTAAGTCACTGTCTCTAAAGCACGATATACCAGAGTGCCCTGTAAGCCAATACAAACAAGAGAATAACACAATAATTGGATATAGAAACATGCACATAAAAAATTATATATAATATCAATAAAATATATGCAAGTTCTAGTTAATACAAAGATTATTCATTTCAATATCACAATATAATCAGATGGCAAATCAACACATGGAAATATATATAGTCTCACCAGATAATTAATCTACTATAATGAAACGAAAATAAGATTCACAGACTTATCATGACACGATGTACCCCGACCGAGTGTCTCCTCCCTACTGAGGCGTGTCGGACACTCCTACCCCCAAAACACCCCTCCTCCCTCTCCATCCAGAACAGGGTTGGCAAGCGAGTACTTTTACATGAAACTATTTAATGAGAAATGTAATCGTTCTCACACAGACATAAGATGAAATGAAATATACATTGTAACATGCAAACGACAATAATAAAAATGCAGTAAATTTATTTAAAGTAAATACTGAAATATTAATTATTTAAGAGGTAGCATCTAGCAACTCCACAAATGAACACTCCAGTCTCCTGGTCCAGAAAGTAACCCGGAATGGACATGTATTAAACAGGGCAACAAGCAAGCCCGCTCCTTGCTCCAAACTATGCTGCCATGTTCTACTACACTTACAAAAAAAGCATAAACTTATATATGAAGAAATTAAATACAATAATTTATTTGATATTAAATATTGTGAATATCCATAACTAGGGATATGTAACAGCAGTGGCTGACGCTGAAGTCGTTAGGAGTTCCTCTGGAACAGTAAATGTTGGGAGGCCATTTGCAACGTAGAGTTTGTTGAAAATTCAGACGAATTCCTTGTTGTTCGTGCCTGCCATCATTTCGGCCAGTTGTGTAAGTGTGAAGACGGTACTATTAACGATGTTGGGAGCTGGCAACTGGTGTGGTGAAGGCTTGCTTGATGATTGGCCAGAGGGAAGTTGTGGCGGCTTAGTCAATGAATGGTTAGCGAACTGAGAGCTAGGCCCTGGTTGGATTGCAGGCTACAAGGTAGCTCATACTCCATCCGGAAGCTTTGGGAAGTCGGCGGCTTGCACGTTGAAAGTTGTTGGTGCACGGTGAGTGGTGTTGGCCTGGCTGGCGTTGGACATCTTGATTTCCTCAATTCTTCGAGATCGTGATCTGATGAGGTCTGCTGGTGATACCAAAACACCGGAATCCGTTGTCAGCATCAAAGGTAGCTTCTTCAGGTGTCTTGTAGGTAACCTTTATGGTGGCGAGGTGGTTGTCAGCTTCAGTGATGAACTTGACAGTGACAGCAGTCAATGAAGAGTTCTGGTCATTGATGCTGGTGATGACGTCGGTGACTAGTTTCTCAGAGATCAGGGAGCTCACTCTGCAGACGAACACCGTCCTGGCTGCAAACTAGTGACAAGGTCGGGTGAGGATCAGATGCGCCGCCTCAAGAGCAGTGAGAGTGGTGGGGTTGCCTTACAGACCCTGTAAAGCTACGGCACTGCTGAGCAGCAGTTGGGGGTCCACCATCATCCATCATGTCTAGTGGTGCAACCGTAGTTTTTGTAGAGATCAAGTCCAGGATCTCTGACCGGGACAAGGTTCTGGTCCCCTCTGAAGCACACCTTTATCCAGTAAATCATGGATATCTTCTTGAGGTTATCTTGATGATTTCGGGGCTTAGCTTCCCTGCGGCCTCGACCAGGCCTCCTTTTTGTTACACACCCCCAGGAAGCAGCCCATAGCAGCTGTCTAACTCTCAAGTAATTATTTACTGCTAGGTGATCAGGCACATCAGGGTAAAAGATACTCTGCCCATTTGTTTCCGCCTCCACTGGAGGATCGAACCTGGAACCTCAGGACTACGAATCCCGAGTGCTGCCCACTCAGCTGTCATGATCCCCCAAGGCTCAGTAACAGAATGATTGCACATTACTGAAGAAGCACTGTCTGCGCAATGTGTGGTTCTGAAAGCATAAGTGTTGATCAAGTGTAAGGCCAAGAACTGTGGTGGAAGGAGATATAGAAATTTTAGTTGGATTACAGATGAAAGAATCGTGTTGAACAGAAATAGGCCGTGCAGTTCTATTACAGAAAAAGTAGATGATTTTTTGTATTTGTTGAAGTTGGTTTTAATGCGCCAGTTATATTCTCATTCAGTTACAGCGTCGAGTTCTGCTTGTGCTCTTCGTGATAGTTTCTATGGAGTTGCTTGTGACAAGGTGAGAGACATCATCAGCATAGCAGATAGGTAATAATGTATAGGATCAGGAATGTCGTTAATGTATAGGATGCAAATTGTTCGGGCAAGAACAGAGCCTTAGGGAACACTGGCATGTAAGTTGAAGTAATAAGTGTTGTCGGAGGAACTTAATCCTCATTGTCCAAGTGTCTAAGTAGATAGAAAGAAGTTAAGTGGTGATAAGTGGAAGATTGAAGTTATTGTATAATTTGAATTTGAGGCCTTCATGCAAAACAGTGTCAAAGGTCTTCTCAACGTCCTTAGTGATGAGTGCAGTCCTAAGTCTTTGGTGATGATTGATGCTGATGTAATTGTTCATGATATTTAAGGCATCACGTGTGGACCGGTAAGGCCGGAATCCAAACTGTTTATTAGTGAATAAGTCATTGTTTTCCAGGTGCGTTGTGAGTCTCATGTTAACTGGGATGAGAACAGCAGTGGCAGATTTGAAGAGGAGAGAAAAATGCACAGAGGCAAGAGAGGCGTTGAATAGGTTAGTGACAGAAGCAATGATAGAGATAGGGAGTAGCGGAGGGTATGTCCAATGCCAGACGCACCAGGGGCTTTACAACGAGTGCCCATAAAAGCTGTCTTGACATCAGCTGGAGTCAGGGGAGTCTGTAGTTCAGCGTGAATTGAGGTTGTCAAGGTGGATGAGGTCATCAGGTGTGGTTTCATGTCTGTTTTGGTGTACCCAGTCTTTAACTACTTCAATTTTAGGAAGAGCAGTTGGTCCAGAAGGATGTGACTGAAAAATGCGTCCCCAATGATGCTTGAAAATTGTCAGTACTTCATCAGGTTCAGTGATTTTGTTGTTGTTCTGTAGAAGGTATTTAAATGGTGTATGAGTTGATCTTTGTAAGCGTTTGATTTGTTTCCAAAATTCCTGAGGTGTCAGTTTTATGTGTTGTACTGCTTGTTCAGTGAGGTGTTTGCAGTGTTTTGTGTGGTCTTCATCTAAGCTGTTGAGGCTGTGGCTTCTTAATGTTGTGAGATCCCAGAGTACTTGTCCCTATCGACGTATGTTGTGTAAGAATCGAGTGATAACAAGCTAAGAGGCATTTAGTGTAAATGGAAGGGGTGAAATTAAAATGTGGTTTGTGTGATATTTTAGGAATGGAGATGTTTGCTGCATGTATGATGGTGTCTTGTATGTTGCGTGCTTGTGTGTCAATGTCAGCGTGATGTTTGTCATTGTATTCATAAGTGAGATCAATGTCATCATTGTGTTGTTTGAACATGTCCCAATTTGTCCTGTGGTATGAGAAATGAGGAGTGCTGGGGATGAGAATAGGATTGGTGGAGAGTGTGAGAAATAAGGGAATATGATCACAGCCGGTAATGGGTCCTGATAGCATGTAATGTTGTTCGTTGTTGCAAAGTCTGTTTGTGAATATGAGATCAGGTCTGCCAGAACCTGCATGAATGAAAGAAGTAGGGAATTCTGGGTCAAATAAGAACATATGTTTTTGGATGTATAGTTGATAAAGCTGTTGACCATGTTGATTTGTGGTATTGAGGTGGAATGTAGGATATTGTGCATTGAAGACTGCAAGCAGGAAAATAGGCTAGTGAGTGTGAATGAAGGGTGGTGATGTCTTTCATGGGAATGCCAGTGTTAGGAAGGATGTAGGTCGTGCAGATGCTGAGAGGGCCCATGTGGGTGTGGACTTTAATGGCTAGAAAGTTTTTGTGAAGCCAGGTAGTGTGTAAAAGTTCATGTTTGTATGAACGTCGTATAGTATGGCAACGCCTTCATGTGCTTCGTCAGGTGATTAATAAGAAGAATAACCATAATGTTTGATTTTATATGAGTGCGTGATGTGTATGTACTGTTTAAATGAGCCCATCAGGTCGTTCAGTCTCAATAAAATCAGACACCAGGTGACGAATGGTGAAATATGCTCTTGACATTGAACTGCTTTATGAATGTGATAATTTGTTGCTGAGGCTATTTACACATGTATTTTTGCTCACAGGAGAACTGGAAGCAGGAGAGGGAGGGGAGGAAGTGCTGGGCGATGGAGAGGGGGATGGGGGTGGGGGTGGGGTTTAGGTTTTTGGAATACACGATCAGGAGAATTGTGATGGTGATAGGAGGAAGTGCTGGAAGTGATAAATGGAAGCCAAGGGGATGAGGGTGGGGGTTGGAGTTGGTTGGTTGTTTCCAGGATCTCTGGGTGAGGTAAGGAGATGGGGGGTAGCAGATGGAATAGGTAATGGAGCATCGGTAGAAGTAGACACATGAACAAGAAGGGGTGAGGAAGTTGATGGGTGTGGAGAATTGAGTTGGTGGTGGGGGAGGAAGAGGGTTTACTGCAATCACAGTTAGGTCAGTATTAAGGCTATGTTCTGTGACTGGTGTGGGATCAGGAAGGACTATTATTGTAGAGTCATTCGGGGAATATTTCCTGGAAAGAAGGTGGAGATTGAGTAGAAGGATGGAGTTGAGGAGGAGGATGGATGGACTGTAAAACAATAGAGATGGAGAACTCCATCCTCCTACTCAATCTCCACCTTCTTTCCAGGAAATATTCCCCGATGACTCTACAACAATAGTCCTACCTGATCCCACACCAGTCACAGAACATGGCCTAAATACTGACCTAACTGTGATTGCAGTAAACCCTGCAGGTGGGGGATAGAGGTGGGGGATGTTGAAGGTGTGATATGAATGTTGAGGAGGATAATGTGATGGGCGGTGTGGAGTGTGTTCATTGTTTTGGCCTAGAAGAGATGGAGGGACATCGATGACAGGGTGATTATGATGCTTGAGATATAAGGGAAAGTTAACAGCAAAAGTCCTGATGTTCCATTGGGTCTGGATCAAGGCTGAGAAAATGCAAGCATATATCTTGGCGCTAATTAAGTCATGTTGTTGGTTATATAAAGGGAAGAAAAGGGGATTGGGTAGGAGACGGTGGAGGATAAGGATATCCAGGATGGGGATGAGAGTAATGTATGAATGGAGGAGATTGTGCAGCTTGGAAGTATGACTGAGAGGAATGAGAAGTATGCCGGCTGTAAGAAGGCTGATGTGCATTGGAAGTTGTGCTTGATGAATATGCATGCTGTGGCTGGTTATTGTGAAGGTCTTTCAGAGCTTGTTTCCTAGCAGAGCAGGTTTTTACAACAGCATTGTGCGATTCTTTATAGTTAGTACAGGTGGGTGGTGCAGTAGATATGCAGTCAGTATGGAAGTGATCAGGGGCAGAACACCTTTAGCAAATTCGATGGGGCTTTACATTTACGGGTTTCATGATCATATTTGTAACATTTGAAGCATTGAATCAATGGAAGACATTTTGCTGGACTGATGCAAGATGAAGGTGTACTAGTACTGATAATTTTTACACCCTGTTTCAAGCGTTTTGGGCTTCTGCAGGAGAGGAACATTGAATCTTGAGGTGTTTGGTATTAGGCACTGGGTAAATCTCCTTAACAGTAATGTCATTCCTGTCTGAAATGTCCTGAGAGAGATCGGTGTCCTGAAGTGCAGAAAGAACAGAGCTATCAACATTACACTCAAGAACAGAGCATTTACATTTTTGTTCAACAGTGAGCTTGGGGGTCAGAAAAGATTGGGCTTGTTTACTATGAGCAGGTTCTTTAAGACAGGCAAAAAGTATGTCTTCAGTGGCAAGGAGAAATTTGATGCTTTTGGGGTTGGCGTATTTGAAGTGAGAAGAGGTAGTAGAATTAGTTGCATGGTAGAAAATAGTGGTGAAGTCAATAGCGTCAATGGGTGTAGCGCTAGTGTATTTCATCCGCAGACAGTGAGCTAGTGTGACACTCTATCTACAGTATTTTATCCGCAGACAGTGAGCTAGTGTGACTCTCTATCTACAGACAGTCCAGTGTTTGTACCCAATCACTGAATGAATCTATATAACTCAGTGGAAGTTAGTTTGTAGGCCAGGTCTAAGACCTGACGACCTGAGCTAAAATAAATAAATAAATAAATAAATGTATATATTAGATTAAAGACCTGCCCAAAACGCTGTGTTAGTGACTTTACAAGAATGTAGAGATCACTCGCCGTGAGCGCCAAACATCAACAAAATGTTTCTACTCTTTTGAAGGTTGTCAACTCCACACTATTCCTACAGCATTAAATTTGGTATCACTGAACTCGCAATAAAATTCCGTACGCAGACATATGCCTATAAATGTAGAATCATGGTCGCGGGCCACCTGCAAGAGTGTGGGAAGTGGCCGAAACGTTACCCGGTATATCAGATGTGACGACACATCTGTGATACAACACTTTGAAAGTTTATTCTTTTTTCACTGTCCTGACATTATTTTTCGATATACGTATTTAATATTTGTAGCAATGTGTTCGCAATAGAATGTTCTATAAGAGCATAGGTAAAAAAGGTCAACAAAGCGTAAGTTAGATTGGCGCCAAATATAAAACTACGCTGGTCCATATCCGTGAGCGTCAAACACCAACGAAATGTTTCTACTGTTGTCATGTTTGTCAAGTCTATACTTGTGGCACACTGTTTGTTTTATTTGGTTGGACAGTGATCGGAATAAAATTCCCTACACAGACATATGCATATAAAAAAAAAATCTGGGGAAACCCTACCTGTACCAACGCCCAAAGTCACCCTACTGTAACCCGTTTGGGACACTCATACACACACCCGCTACACCCAAAAAAAAACTTTATGAAGTTTCGAGTCTACTTACGGCAGTTTATGTGATACAGTGTTCATTATGGTATCAAAGTAGTCGCAATAAATTAGACTATAAGACTAAAAAAACTTAGATCAATTATGTGTACTTACCAAGGGAAAGATGATTATAGAACAATAAGTTGAGCATTTTTATCCACTCCACCTCCTTCAGGTCAACTGTCCTGAAGTTGCTCAACAGATGTTTCGTAGGTGGAGTGAAGCTGTTGCGGGTGGTTACTTCTTGTCCACCCAATACACCCTTTTCCAGTGGTAGTTGGTGTAGCAAGGTATAACAGAGTCCAACATCACATGTTTTGCATCCTATGCTGGTCTCCCTCCTTATTACGGACCTGTAGCACACGTAACACCTACGACGTTTTGGCAGTTTGATAATTTCATGTTTTAGCTTGTAGTTCAGACGATTTTCGGAATCAATAATACGTCTGTCTTTTCGGAGGAGGAGGAAGACTTGAGTCTGAGTCATGTCATACCCGTCTCGTCTAATGGTTGTGTACCAGACATCTCGTGTTCTGATTCAGCTGAGGACGCATGGGCTTGAGGTGTTGAAGTAAACAAAGGCCGCCTCACACCAGATGGTCCGGGTGTTGGCACGGCAGCAGCATAGGCAGGACCTGTGTCATTATTTAGGTCGGGAGCATGCACCAAGTGTGTAGCTGTTGTAGCTGTTTGA
The DNA here is from genome assembly GCF_040958095.1 of Procambarus clarkii. Lineage (NCBI taxonomy): Eukaryota > Metazoa > Arthropoda > Malacostraca > Decapoda > Cambaridae > Procambarus > Procambarus clarkii. The sequence continues at coordinate 24,353,645 of NC_091221.1, read as the reverse complement.
GGTCATTCTTCTATGTCCCACTTCAATAGGAACCAAATTGCCACCTCGTGAAACTGTAGCATTGTTAGCTTCCTGCGATCACTCGTGTTGTTTTTGTACAAAACAAAGGCGTTCTGCAGAGCCATTTGCAGAAAATAAAACGTTATCTTCTTGGTCCACTTGTGACTTTTCCTTGTGAAATGGTAATACTTGACCATTTGATCGAAGTGGTCCACACCTTTCATGAAGCGATTGCACTCACAAACTGCAGTGGGTTTGTTCACTAATACCTGTTCTAGTGCAGTTGTTCCGTCGCGTTTCCGAATTCATTTCCTTCGCTGAACTTCCCGAGTGTCTACATTGTGGACGTTAGTATTGATTGAGACCACTCGCTTATCTTTCCAAAGTATATCGAATATGTTATCTTTGCGGCGGTACACGGTGGTATTCACTGGAAGTGTACCCTTGGCTTGCTGTTGCAGTTCCTTCGGGGCGCCACGTATTAGTCTAAGTGTGCCACATGTCTAGACCCCAAGTTCTCTCAACTTCTCTGTTAGGATAACTGAGTTGTAGTAATTATCCATGTACAGATGGTGACCCTTGTTCACTAGAGGCTGAATCAACCCCGTGACGGTTTCGATTATCGTTTTACCAATACCACAATATACATCAAAGTCATATATGTAGCCAGATGTTGATTCAGCAAGCATGTATAGTTTCACACCATATTTGTCGGGTTTGTTGGGATTGTACACCTTGAAACAGAGTCGGCCAGGCCATGCCATTGTACCTTCATTCAAACACAACTCTTTGTTCGGCCAGTAAACTTCTGCAAACCTTTGTTTCAAATAATCCATCACTGGTCGCACTTTTATCAACTTGTCAGTATTGTTCAAGGGAACTGCATTGTTATTGAAAGTATGGAAGAACTGGCCAATTGAAAGTATGGAAGAACTGGCCAATATGCTGGAAACGTTTCGACGTCATAAACATATTGAAGAAACGAGCAAGCCATGGTTTTCCTGTTTGCCAATACATCCTCATAGTTGGGAGCCTGTTTATCCCCATCAATATGCACAGTCCCAAATATCTGGCCATTTCTTTTACCTTGACTGGTTTCCAAATATTATCGGCATTTTCCGAGGACATCCAGAATATCTGTGAGGCGTACAAATTTGTTTCCTTGGTCAAGAACTCAATCAAAGCTCGTGTGAAAAATAATTGAATAAATGCTAGTGCACTCGTAGGTTGGGGAATGGTCAGGCCCGGGGTTCCAGTAAAATTATCTACAATTGGGGGATTGTTGCTATGACTCCAGCCATCACTAGCCTTAGGCTGTTGAGTACGTACTGGACGTGTTCGCTTTCGAGGCAGCTGGGCTGGTCCATCTTCCTCACTTGTAAATTCGCTGCTAGAATCAATTACACTTTCCACAGTTGGTGTTGTTTTCCTTCGACGAGAAATATTACGTGCACTTAGCTTTGGTTGTGACTTACATCCACCACGTGTGCGCCTGGTGGTAGGAGGCGGCGGGGCAGGTGCCTCCTCCTCTGTAATGTCCTCAGTCTCCTCTTCATTCGTTGTTACCTCATATGCTCCAGGTCCCCGAACGTCACAATCGTCGTTGAAATCGTCAAAATTTGGTTCAACGCCTTCAATATCATCATCATCAACGTCAGATAATGCTTCCGCAAGGCCAGGAATCTTTGTTGGTGTGAGCTTCACCCAACTGTTCTGCCTGTAGATCATACTTATTTTGTCGTCTTTTGCTGAATGTGAGAGTTTGATTTTGTTAACTTGTGAGAAGTTTTGGAATAAATTAAAAGTGGTATAAGGAATTTTAGCTCGGAAAATTTCTAAGAACTTTCTTTATTCTTTAACCTTTATTCCTGTCGTGATATTCAACTAGGTCGCCTGAGGAAGGACTTGCTTAGCTAACACACCAGTGTAGTAAGCAGCTCATTCTTCACTTTGGGACCATGTATGAACAATTGACTAGGCGCGAGCAAACGCCGAGACCCCAATGAAAATTGAAATCCCCCCCACTTAGGCCGCCGACCTTCGCCAATCGCCGAAGCGAATCTAACGAGTAGGTCACTGGCTCTCACAACAATAATTTATTGTTGTGTGGTGCCGTATATTTGATCCAAAGCTCAGAAAATTAGTCTCAATTTTAGTCGAGTGTGAAGAACATTTGCATAACAATAATAATGTATGGGGTGTAACGAAAAGACAGTGTTAACCATAACAACTTAGTTTATTCAATAAAGTACTAACTACTACAACAAAACAAAAGAAATGTCAATGACGTTACTCGAAATCCTTCCTGTGACACTATCAATGACAGCTAGACACCAGCCCCTCGGACTGCATAATGAACTAACTCGAACATAAGCGTGACCACAGAGGAATCAACAAGCAAGCAAGAACTAACAGATCTATAATCACAATTACAACAAATGACACAGTAGGTTCTGAAACACGTCTCCAGTAACCTCCTAACTCTTCTACGCCTCAGTGCAGTCTACTCCTGCAACAGCGGTTGCAATGCAATCAAATCAGTAGTCTTTCAATGACAACAATAACTAATGGGTTCACTGGCAACTCCAGCACCCTTCCTCAAATTAATCCTTACGTTAACACTACGTCCCACAGACGATCAACAATCAATAACAATTGATTTACGTTAATAACACAATAACATTTACGTTAATAACAAGGTAACATTTACGTTAAATTAACAACTCCTACAACTGTCACTAGTAACGCGGAAATCAAACAACACTCTACCTGTCGAGCATTCAGTGAGGAAATCCCATTAATCCCTGTACTTCCAGACAGCTGATTAATCTCTTTACTAGTTACGTTAATTTACGTTAATCGGTTACTAATCACTCAGCGATGGTAAACTCTGATTTACAATGTCCAAAGTGCTAAGAGAACGGTAATCACTCGTGATTACCTTTAGAGTAATTAATTACTATCCTCAAGATCAATAATTAAACAATTAAAATACGCAAACTTTCACACTGGCTCAGCAATTTACATTAAGGTATGAATTCCGTCTAAGCCTTCCATACTCAGACCAATTCAGGCGACTAATAACAGTAATTAGCCCCACGTTTACGTTATTCTAAATGACGTTACCCCTCTCACGAGTTAATCCAATGCCAGTACTTCCGGGCAGATAACGACGTTACGTTAATGGAACAATGTAGCCTTCGTGTGAGTCGATCAAACAAGGATCGAGGTTAATTACTTTGACTTCCTGAAACACGTCAATTACCCGGCCCACTGACCGTTAATTACGACAGACAATACTCTAATTCTTATCTGGCTGATGGCTAGGCTCCTCGAGACTACCGTAGCTGCTTACAGGAAAGTAAATTAACCCAAACGCATTCTACGTTACTCAAATTGTCAAAGAACAAATTCTCTTAAAGCAATGGGCGTTCCCTTGGTTACGTTATATTAATTGCCTCGCAATCACCTCACTGAATACTGAACTTCGATGTCCTACCAGATAACCAGGAGAATATATTTGTACCCAAGTACTCGTCTACAGCCGAGTTCCCCCACGACAATGACAAATCACACTAACAAATCACAGTGATTTACGTTACAATCCGGTTGCTATGACAATACTGCAGAATCTAGCAAAATAACATACAGGACATGAACCCTCTAGAACACTGCCCCACAATGGTTTTACTGAACTGCAATCACATACGGTGATTGCTCAACACTAGCAACAATCACCATCAAATAACAACCCCCTTTGCAATAACACACACGGCAAGTACTCTAATTTCCAAATATTAGGATACTGCACACACTTACTTACTGCTGCAAATGACCCCTAGAACATAGGTCACTATATTGCAATCACCACACAGTAAATAACACTAACACTGGGCACCGTGACACTACGATTACATATATATATATATAATTACTGTTGACACATGTAGCCTACAGCTATCAAACGTTATTGGGAACACTAAGGAGAATCTCACACTCCTTAAATCACATGGGTGAGTGATTTATCGGTCACGCATGCCGATAAACACTCGAGAGTTACGTTACTCGACAGAGCGGGGGCGGTCTCTCTAGACGGCCGCGTCACTCACCAAACCTCACCAAAATTACGTTAATTAATACTGCAACCACAATATATATATTTATATAAATCACACTTGTCACGGCCCTGGGAACACTACAAGAAATTTAAGCCACACTGTGGCACACTCCACAATAATCATTGCCAGGAATCACTGGCGTTACACATACCTGAGCGCTCAGTGTTGGAATTCCACACCTGCAAGACCACACATGGAAATGATATCACTCCGTCCCACGGACGATCAAAAATGATTACCACAATGAAATAAAAGAATTTATTACATGGACATCCTCTCCGACCTTGGCTAATCTATGTATATTCTGTGTTCCCGTGTGTACCCACACACACACACACACACTGTACGTCTGTGTACACTAGACTTAAGTCCCTCTGGACTGACAAGATGACAACACAGGTGATTAATCTCCTCGCCCACAATTCACTCTACCTGAACAGGTGCTGCGTGACAATGTGACGGAACACTTGACCTCGAATTCAAGCTTTAGAGACCACTAATCACCGAAATACACACATAGGTACTTACTCATTCACACTGCCGGCTTTACACACCATTCCCATACATCAGGCACCCCGCTATAGGTGGCTGGCTCGCTCCGGGTGGCGTAGGCGGCGGTAGTTCCTGACCGTAGTACTTATACGGAAAATTGGCGCACACTCGAACCCCTCCCACTCAACACGGCTGAGTTCGCACCCTCGACTCCCCGGTGAAGTGAAGCGTTCATACCCAAGTGACACGCCCAACGATAGCGTCTCACACCAACATTGGGAAATTGCCTTAACACTGACACGAATTTCCCCGTTCCCATCGACTGCTACAGAGCACTAGCAAGTCTAATCATCACTGGTATGGGATCTACGAGTCTGTTGCTGCTCGTATGCACATTCCCCCACGATCCCAGATCACTGTACCTCTACCCCCTGCATACAATAATGTCTTAAACCCCTCCAAGCGACGACTTCGGCCGGATTCTGTGACGACCGATGTCGTAGGTGAAGCAGGAAGCATCAGCAGTTGTAGTCCAGCCACCACGACGCCCTATACATCAATTTGGCCGAATTGAGTACAGGAACGTCTTGACAAGGTGGCGGCTGAGTTCAGAATGAGGCTCACAACGGCTATCCCCGCGTCCTTCTCGAAATAACCAATGAGAGGAAGGCATACAGCGGCCTACCCCTCTCATCCAATCAGCGACGGTGTAGCATAGCCCCTAGGGCAGCTCCAAGATGGCCGACCAACATGGCGACTCAAGATGTTTCTAAGATGGCGGCTGGTTTCCATGACAACCACTCAAGTGGCTAGCGAGCGTGGGACCCCACATGTTTCACCCCACGCCTGCGGCCTAGCCGTTCGCGCGCAAAGTTGTCTGGCTCCATGCCATACAATGAGATGATGCTATCAGCTCTAGCACTGTTCACAGACATGCCACCCCGGCCAGGGTAACATTTATGGACTGCTGATGACTGGGGCTCTCACATGAGCCCAAACACTAGATGTTTCGGTTGCTGGTACAAAACTTAAGTCCGCCCACTTAACAAGTGCACTTAACAAGTGTACTGGCTCCCACAGGCATAAGAGCACTATTGTAAGTGAGCTGGTGAACCACCTCCACACACTGAACTGGTCGCTCCCTTGGGCGTAATATTGCTTGGGTCTTGACCAGGATACATTGTAAATGTATATATTGGGTAAAAAACACACGGGAACGGGTATAACTGCTGAAAACCGATCAAGTTTGGCGCGCGAGGGGAGACTGGTGCGGGCACTTGTTGAGTCAACGAAACAATGGGCCGACCTCGTGATCGCGTAGCCCGTGGTGCCATGCAGCGTATTGGGAGAACAGGAATTTCATGGCGCGCATTTTGAAACTAACCCAAAGTAAATCAGATTTAAATTGGAATTTATAAAAATATTTTTTCACATGACGCTGAAACCCGACATGTGTGCGGAATCAAGAGAAAAATATTGGTCGGTCAAACCCGACTTAGGAGCGCGAAAGCCCTAACGTGATCACCACTCACCGGGTGTACTGTGCCCCAACATGATCACCACTCACCAGGTGTACTGTGCCCTCATTTCGGCAACTCCTCCTGACCTTGGACACAGTGAACTTCAACGCCTACCACCTGGTCATTTTTTTCACAGACTTTAACTGGAGACGAAATCTGCAATGTTTTCTTCCAAACAAAATATTCTCTGAGTCTTAGAGTATTGATGTGTTCTTCCTCACAAAACCAGGGATGATTTAAGCTGATGGTTGTTCAGAATCTTAAGTTTTCCATAGAACAAAACCGTGTGCAGCCTGCTAGCAATGGTGCTGGCAGCAAGATCCCTCAAAATGGTGTCTTCCCTTGTGATGTCGGGTCATTCTGGTGTGCATAGAACAGGTGATTGTTTTTTGACAGAAATACCTGTATATCATAGTTTTCCTTGAACCAGTCATGGTTTCTGCTGGTCCGAGGTTCTTAAGGGCAGAGACTGCATCTCTGAAGGCTGTAAATCTCTTCTCAATGAGAATGAGATGAGATTTACATAAAAAAAATTGTGAAAGAAAATTGTGATGGCAATTTTGGGGTGTCTAGCATCCTGCCTTCAGGTTACCACTATTGCTAACGTGACTCACTTTTTCACAACCACTGGGCAGATTTGTCTTTAATGGTTATTTTATTTTCACAGTTCAGTAATGTTCATCTTGACCCAATCAATTCCTATATTTTTGTCTGCTTCAGTTGGACGATACTTTCAAACTGCTTAATGGAGCTGATATCAGGAGCGTCCTGATGGGTCCTTCCTGCAAGTGGGCCAAACACCACTGGCTTTCTACATAGGTTAAGGAAGACTGGACATTGTGTGCAGTCATGATATCAAACATGTATATCTTGAAGTAAACACTGGGGACACACTGACCAGAATAGAAGCTATCTCACTGTCCTGAGAGATAAGGGGGGGGGGGGATCCTTGTGAAGACGCAGCCTTGTATCGTGGTGGCCATTACAGAACCTACACACACATTCACGTCAACAGTACTTACACATGATTAGTACCATGACAATTATAACAGACAACAGAAGAGGATATTCAAGGTCTAATATAACTTGGTTGGATGAAGCTTCCAAGGAAGCAATGTTGTTGGTGAGGAGATTCATTTTCTTTCCAGACAATGATGATCCTTTGAGAGGTTCACCATCCCTGTTTATCCGTCTTACCTTGTAGACCCCTTTAAGATTAACAGCTCTATGAACAGAAAACTGGAACAGAACCCCCTTGGAAACTGGCAAAAAGATCCTCCTTAAATTTTCTTGGGCGATTGATGACATCGTATTTGGTAAAAAACTATATTACCAATCTCACCTTCAACCAGCAGACTGATGACATCATCTTGCCTATGCTTGCTTATGTGACACATATATGTAGGCAGAAGTTAGTCTTGGTCAGACTGAATTCAATAAGTTCTGGTGAAGTTGTTAGAAAGTTGATTGAACCATATCAACTTAGCTTGGGTCGTTGTTCCAGCCGGGAATACCAGACGCACATTGTCAGCTCCGGGGGCAAGAGGCCGTTCCCCTTGCTGTGAGGTCCTACCATCACCCACCTCCGCATTCTTCACTCGGGTTCCTGTGTTGCCCTCATCATTACCAATTATCTCCTACCCGTGAGCAAATTCTGCATGCCTAGAATTTCTTGAAGCATGCTGTGATTGATGTAGCTGCCACTCTTTCCAATTTTCTATCTAATCTTGTCACATTGTTTGATTGCAACACACACTTCGAAAATCAATATATACCTCACAGGCGGACTCTGGTTTCATTGTCTGGAGATCATTTGGATTATCAAGCACAGCAGGAAGTAGGTTGGTATGCCGTATTGCATGGCAATGGGCCACGAGGTGCACAGCAAAGGAAATGGCTGAGGGTCCACCACTTGCCCAAGTTAGACACACTATCACCTAAACATTGCCTTAGCTACTCACAAATGAACAACACAAACAACCTTTTGCCACTGGGTTGTTCACTCTTACTAGCCATTTGACTTATGTCATGATTCCCAAATAAGTCTCGTAGTATAGAACATTTTCCCCATTAATCAATGAACCTCCTTGCCTCACATAAATCAATAAAAAATGTTTAGGGGTCGAGGTAAAGTTGAAAAAATACCACTAGTTTTTAGGGTGAAATTATCTACATGTCACAGCATCCGAATCCAGAAGGGCTGGTAAGTGGGGTAAGAAGAATGGGGTGAGGATGCAGGAAAACTTGAAGGGGGTTTGCGATAGGAGGTGGAAGGGTGATACTGTGATGTGGTTTTGGGGTGATGTGTCATCTGAGAAGTGATGCTTTGTGTGGTGCTCGCTTTTTAATATGGTGCGGTACAGCCGGCTGGCCGCATCGGTTGTGTAAAGAATGTGTAAAGTGAGTTTGTTTAGTATGTTTAAGGATTTACACAGATGGGGCTGTGTGTTGTCTGAGAACAGAGTTTGATATTGTTCTGATAGCAGATTTTTTGCTAGGTGATGATGGGCTTGAGGTAATTTGCAGTGGTTGAACCCCCATGCACAGATACAATATGTAAGATAGGAATAGATTAGCGTGTAGTATAATGAGAGGAGAGAAGAGTTTGGAACATAATATCTGGTTATAGAAAGTATACTGACCGTTTTTTCTACTTTTTTGAGATATATGTTGTGGGTGCTGAAGTTGAGTCTCTTGTCTATGTATAGGCGAAGGAACTTTACATCATTTTTATTGCTGATGGTAACATTCTGTCTGAAGCTGAATTGCAATTGTTTATTTGCTTCCAAATAGAATGTAGTTGGTCTTTTCTATTTTTGTGTATGAGTTTGTTGGTTTTAATTCGTTATTTACAACATTATTTAGTGTGAGTGGGTTAGGGTCTGAGTGTGATGAAGGTAGTATCATCAGCAAATAGTATAGGTTTAGGAATGTTAGTCATTAGGCAGATCATTGATGTATATAAGAAATAAGAGAGGTCCCAGGATGTTGCCCTGTGGCACTCCTATGGTTAATGGTAGAGTGGAAGAGGTTATATCAGTGATGGCTACATATTGGTGTCTGTCACTAAGATAGAATTGAATTTAGTTCAGGGCTAGTCCTCAGATTTAATAATGGTGAAGTTTAAGTATGAGGTAGTTATGATTAACATTATCAAAGGTCATTCTCAGGTCAATGAAGAGTCCCATTGAGAACACATTTTTGTCAAGGGCTGTGTAGATTATATCAAATAGACTAATAATTGCATCGTTGGTACTCTTTTGGGAGCGGAAGTGAAACTGAGACACACTTAGTGTGTTAAATTTTACAGGGTAACAATAGAGCTGTTTGTAAATAACTTTTTGAAATATTTTTGATCATAGGTAGATTTAATATGGGTCTGTAATTGTTTGTCTGCCGTAACGCCTCCTTTGTGAACTGACGTTACTCTTGCTATGAGAGGATGGTCTCTCAAGATTATCCCACAGCTGACGTGAATGGCTCATTACAGTGCACAGTGCATTGGTCTCGTGCACAAGCCCCATCTGTTAACCTTGCATGGTAATCTGTCATGTTGGGTGTCCCCAGGAAGTCCATATAACCAGGAATCTTATAAAATACGGAGACCGCCGTATGGGCAAGGGTAAAGTAGATACAGGGAAGTTAAGCATACTTGTCATAGGGTCAGTGAGTACATGTGGTGCCAAGCATGAGAGGAGGAGAGAGGGAACACCAGCGAGGCGACAGATCTGACCTCTGGGGTCAGCCTCAACCAGCGCGATGGAGAATAACAACTGTGATGTGGTCGTGACGTCACCTCTGCTACTGATCATGGAACGATCAATATGATTGATTCTTGCTCTTTTGCTGTAATGTCATTGGTCAATTGTAATCCCTTGTGTTTGTACCCACCCCGTACATAAAGGACGTGTCCTGTTCTATCTATCGGCCAATAGACAGAAGAACACCGTCTACTCCTCACCGTCAAGTTAAACTCGGCATCTTTTCGGTATACCAACGCTCGCCCGGAATTGCGATTGTGACTATAATGGTTAGAAGCCTAGTGACAAATCACCATAGCGAAACAGACTGGTATCAAGTAACCCCTGGTGACAAATTGAGATCGTTGTGAGTGACCTAGAGTGAACTAAGGAGTGCCGCTGCCTAAGTAATCTGTGTGTGACTACCACAGTGTACCGCATGGTACCATATAATCAGCCGCCATCTCACACCAGAGCGTGTGGCTAGCCTCCAGCCGCCACCTGCCCTGCCTCACTGTACTACGTGATGTCACCACCTTACTCACCACCAGTGCCATCAAGTGTGTGTGCATGTGTCTGTTAGACATACAGCGCGCCCTCCGCGTCAAGTACGGTTTGTTGGGAAAGCCTGTCGTCGATGGTCTTATGTCGTAACGAGCGAAACCAGCTGTCAGGCCACCTACGAGTTCTTGCATAAATGTGCACGAGTGAGTGAGTGAATAAGAGAGGTAGCCATACCTGTAAGTACAAGATCTTGTTTCTTTATTATTGTGTGTCTGTGTTGATCTGAGTGGTCAACCACAGTTTTCACCTTCTCATACCCGACACAGGTATACGTGAAGGCACCCGACGGTCTGTGCGTGTTTATCTGCATGGTATCACGACATTAAACTCATCTGTGAATGTGAGCTTCACATACACCACACATTTAGTTATTGTGTGACATAATTATTGTGCATGATTATTGCCTGTCCCATTGACAGTGACATTGTGATTTATTGTGCTTCATCATTACCCGAGTATCCGGTTGGAACTCTTGTTATCCCTTTGCACACCGGTTGTTAGATTTGCCGTGTTAATGATTGACGGTCAGTTGTGTTAAGTTAGGTGTTCTCCACGAGTGGATCAGAATTTATTAGCCAGACATAAAGAGTCGCACTAATGCACCCACAGCTTTTCTGACGCCAATCTAAAGTAAATAAAGCACCCTTTGTATTAGTGGTTAAGTTAGTAAATAAACTACTGTTAAGCTTTATGCGGTGTTTCCATTGAACCACTTCCGAATACTGCCAACTATTACTCAAGCCTTCAGCTCCAGGTGTCTTCAACACCGAGTTGCCTATTATTCACTAATCTATAAATGTGATGAGGACCCTAGGAGTCTCTTAAAGTGTTTTAAGCATTGAGGAGATTCCAACGATCAACGTGGACCAGGACCAGGTGCGGCTATTCTGAGAAGAGACCCTCAAGGACTCTAACTCGACCTTACTCCCAGGCTCTGAACGGTTGCTCTCGTATTTTCTCTGCTGGATTCAGCTTCGTGAAGCATCTGCCACATGTACATTGATGACGTATGCATTGCAGTCGGGAAAGCAAAATAGAAAACCCCACACTTGCTTTTTTTAAGGATATCAGGGAAGGTATGACACTAGAGATTTGTTGACATGCAGAGCTGTGGGTGGCACTAGGGCAGGGGAGACACTCTTGTATACCATAGATGGTATTTCATTAATGTTCTCAGCTTTGGTTTTTAGTGAGTGAATGATGGACACAACATCTGTCGGACAGACTGGTAAAAGGAGAAGAGAGTTTTGTAGCTACCTGAAAGATATGTGGTAACGTGTCTGAGTATGTGGGATTTTTCTGGCAAGGTTAGCACCAACTGATAAAAAGAAGCTATTAAATTCAGTGGCCGTTTATAAATCTGTTGCAGGTGTATAACCATCCATTGAAAAATTTATTCGGTTATGTGATTGTTGTTAAGATTCTAGGATGTTAGAGATGGCTTTCCATGTGCTTTTCATGATGCCTTTTGCTTCTTTGAATCTATTCTCATAATAGGAAAGTTCTGTTATTCTTATTATACGGGTAAGCATTGATGAGTACCTGTTAACTACTCCTTTTGTAAATAGACCAATCCTAAGGTTTTTCATATTCATGTTTCTTGTTGATTGCTTTGATGTAAATAGCAAACAGCGAATATGCCTGTTCGCTGTCTGTGCAAAAAGCAGCAAGGTATAGATCCTTGATCAAGCTCTCGGCTTATAGTCACCTTCAGCACTACGTCCTACCTGACCGCCATTGTTTGCAGATTCCACTGCTACAGCATTAGAAAACTGAAGTAGCCTCAATTTAGTGGAAGTCTTGTAACTGAGAAGGGACTCCTTTGCATTCCTAACATGGAATGTAGTAATGAGCATTGCCCTATTTGACGTTTATCTCTGTAGTAAAAGTTCCAATCATTGGCAAGACTACCTCTGAAGCATAGGCAGTGGCTTTACCATTATAGTTCTTAAGCTTTGGAAACTGTTTTTTGAACTTCTCATAGTGGTACTCAACAATGGTGTCAATGTTTGATCCAGTGTGAATGAGAACTTTGAGACAAATACCTGCAATGTATACTAGTCTCTGGATTATCATATTTCCTGTCATCTGAAAATGGTTGTAATAACATGCTGTCTTATACTTTATTAACATTCTGAATATGAGGTGCAATATTGTGTTTGCCATCTTGACCCCTATGTCCTGACCCTAGTACAGTATTTTTATTCACTGACTGTGTTTTCTTTAGTGCGGAACGACACACAGCACCAAAATGACAGTTTTCCACACTCATAGCACTTCTTACCCTGAGCGGGACAAGCATTACCTTGGCGTGGGTAGTCTCCTCCATAATTGTCACACTTTTTGTTGAAACGCTCTGATGTGGGTCGTTGTGACTGCTTGAGTCTTGTTCCTCGACTCCAGTTGAAATGTGGTTCTCGGCTCAAATTGCTGTTGGCTTTACCACGATACCTCCTATGATCATGGTGTCCTCCCTGACCTTTACGTACCTCATCACTGTTAGTAACACTGACAGCACTATTGTTGGCACTGCACTCATGACACGAGCATCATGTGCAGCACCTTCCATTCGACGAGCAATATCCAGTATCTTGGTAAGAGAACTTTCATCATCATCAAGTTCGAGAGCTCTTTGACGGAGACGTGCTGTATAATTTCTTTGTCAACATCAGCAAACTCACAATGTGTTGCTAAACCCTGTAGACGTGTGTTGTAGTGATCTACAATTTCATTAGAGTTTTTTGGCTCTCTTGAAATGCATAATTTCCACAGCAGTGTTCTTATCAGTTTGAAATGTGCAGTTAATTTGGCTTTGGCAGTGTTATAATCCTTGGCACCACCATTGTCTTTCAGTGTGTCAAAGATGTCACAAACTCCATTATCTACATAATGAAGTAAAAATGCACGTTTTCTTTCAGCACTTTTGAAGTCTAAATCTATTAAGAAAATTTCAAACCTTTTAAGCCATTTGGTCCATCTCTGTGACAGATTTGTCTGGTCACAATCGTTATCATATGTAGGAAATTGAGGTATATTTACCATCTTTACTGTATAAATGTAAGCTTATCACTTTAATGTTCCTTAAAATACTAAACACTTACTGCACTGTGCATGTTAGTTAAGAATTCACTGTAATTACTTTAATTTTGCAAAGCACACAAGCATTTTAATGCAAAAGTTCACAGTAGTAGGCATCCGTCAATCCCGTGGGGTTATGGAGTTGTGCCCTGGGTATCTAGTTGTTCTAGTCTAGTTGGATACAACGCCTGCTGTGGCTGTGAAGGCCATCCCGAGAATGACAGTCCCGACCGCAGCGAGCGCAGTTAAATGCCGAAGCGGGTGCGTCTGACAGTGGTCGAGACCTCCTCTTAAGTCTTTTACCCTCCGCCTGCCCTCTTCAGTTCATCCTCGAATTGCTGGAGTCCCTTCTGCACTTTGCATCTCCAGGCAGATCTGTCCGCAGCTGCTGCCTCCCAAATGTTGATGTCGATGTTTATCTTCTTGAGGTCGCGTTTGCAGGTGTCTTTGAAACGCAGCTGAGATTTTCCGGTGGGTCTCTGTCCTGATGCCAGTTCTCCATATAAGAGGTCCTTCGGTATGCGGCCATCTTCCATGCTGGTGACATGGACCAGCCATTGCATGTGTCTGCTTCAGGAGAGCGAACATTGAAGGGATTCCGGTTCTCTCGAGTACTGTGTTGTTGGTGACGTGGTCTTTCCACGAGATGTCAAGGATGCTCTCAGGTTCAGCATGTGAACCTGAAAGGTATTGAGCCATCTTTCCTAGCGAGAGTGCAGAGTCCAGGATTCCGAGCAGTAGAGAAGTGTACTCACCAGACATGCCATGTAGACTTGAACATTGGTGTGCACTGTCAGTTTGACATTTTCCCAGACGAGCTTTGTGAACCTCGCCAGTGTTGTTGCAGCCTTCCCAATACATCTGCGTTTTGCCCGATACGCATTGCGTAATAGTGGCTTTAGGCATTGTATGTACTAGCTCTATCTATATATCAATCCATTAATGTAACATCACTTGTATGTATGTACCTTACCTGAATAAACATATTTATTTATTTATTTATCTGTTGAGCTCAGTGTTCAGGAAAAGGGTGTCTTGAGATTGTAGAGCCCAGGTTCACAAGCTCGTGGACTGCCTCCAGCACATAGTCTGTGATGTTTATACAGGGTCGCTCATTGACGTCTTGTCCCATCACCTGTGTCTTCTTCAGGCTGATTGTCAGATCGAAATGCGGAACAGGCTGTGGCAAAGAGGTTGAATAGCTGCTGCAGGTCTTCTGCTGTGTGTGTGGTGATCGCTGGGTCGTCGGCGAATAGGAACTCCTTGAGGATTCTCATCTGTACTTTCGTCTTTGCTCGGAGTCTGGATAGATTATAGAGCTTTCCATTAGATCTTGTACGGAGATTGATACCTTCTGTGGTTGTTCCAAAGGCATGCTTGACGAGGATCGCGAAGATGATGCCGAACAGGGTTGGAGCAAGAACGCACCCGTGTTTAACATCACTGTTGATGTTGAAGGGTTCAGAAGTTGAGCCGTCGTACACGACTGTTCCCTTCATGTCCTCGTGAAACGATTGTATCATGTTGAGTAGGGTGGGTGGGCAGCCAATTTTGGTCAAGATCTTGAAGAGTCTGTCCCTGCTCATGAGGTCAAAGGCCTTTGTAAGGTCAATAAAGGCGATGTACAGGGCTTTTTTCTGCTCCCTGCACTTTTCTTGAAGCTGTCTCAGGGAGAACACCATGTCAGTGGTCGACCTCTCTGCTCGGAAACCGCACTGTGACTCAGGGTACACTCTTTCAGCAAGAATCTGAAACCTGACCAAGACGATCCTGGCGAAGAGTTTGCCGACGACGCTGAAGATGGAGATGCTGCGATAGTTGTTGACATCGCTTCTGTCACCTTTATTTTTGTAGAGAGGTATGATATTTGCATCTCTCATGTCTTGTGACACCAAGCCCTCCCTCCAGCACTGGCATGGAAGTTCATGAAGCTCAGTTTTAAGTGTTCCACGAGCGCGCTGGAGAACTTCAGGCGGAATCCCGTCGTCTCCTGGGGCCTTCCCTGAGGTTTGTGAATTCAGTGCTTTCTCAACTTCTTCCACAGTAGGTTCAAGATCAAGTTCTTCCATGATGGGCAGGCACTCGATTGCATCCAAGGCCTCTACGCTGACTAGGTTCTCCCTGGAGTAGAGTTCGGAGTAATGTTCCACCCAGCGATTTATCTGTTGATCACGGGTCTTTAATGATCTCTCCAGTGGCTGACTTCAGAGGAGCCGTCCTGTTTTGTGGAGAGCCTGTTGCCTGTTTGTCCCCTTCTTACATGCCTCTTATGTTGCCAACAGTGGCCGCACTCTGGATGCTTGAACACAGTTGGAGCCAGTAATCGTTTGCACAGCACCTCGCAGTTTGTTGAACTCTACTGTGGGCAGTACGGAGGGCCTGTAGGTTCCTTTCTGAGGGCAGGTTCTTGTAGGATGAGAGAGCTCGTCTCTTTTCCTCAACGAGGGGTAACAGTTCCTCCGCACTGGCCTCGAACCAATCTGCTGACTTGTTCTGCCTCTTACCGAAGGTAGACATGGCAGTGTTGAAAGTAATGCCCCTGAGATGTGACCACCTCTCACTTGCGCTATCGCAGGGTGGTACAGGAAGGACATTTAGCAGCGCAGCAGTGAATTCCAACACCTTATGAAGGTCTGGGTCTTGTTTAAGTTAATGCATGGTCTTCCATCGTTCTTTGGTTTGTGGATTTTCCGGGGCTGGAACTTGACTCTGAAAACGACGAGAGAGTGGTCGGTGTCGCAATCAGTGCTCTGGAAGCTGCGGGTCAGTTTGACGTTTCTCAGATTGCTACGCCCCGTAAGCACCAGGTCGAGTTAGGGCCAATGCTTAGACCTGGGATGTCTTCAGGAAACCTTATGCTGGGGTTTGGTGTCGAAGAAGGAATTGGTGATGCAGAAATCATGACGACAGCAGAACTCCAGGAGGCGCTGCCCACTCTCAATCATCTTCCCAAATCCAAACTTACCCAGGCAGGAAGGCCAAGAGCTGTGATCAGAACAAAAAAAAAATCTTGCATTAAAATCTCCCAGGAGGAAGACTCATCATAGAACTCGTCCTTCGCTTCAGTAGAGCAGGTCAGTGTTGGTGTGTAGGCATTGGTGAAGCTAACCATTCCTGCTGCTGTATGAAGCTGAAGTTTGATGATCCATGCAGACCCCTCTACGGGCGGTACTTTGAACCCTAACACCCTGTTCCTGATGGCGAAGCCAACGCCATGCTCCCTTACCTCTTCTGGTGGTTTGCCCTGCCAGAAGAAGGTAAAGTCCTTCTCCTGTATGCTGCCAGTCACGGGCAGACTATGCAGGGCAATCTACAGGGCGACTATGTCCATCTGGAGTCTGTGTAGATCATTGTTGATCACAGCTGTTTTGCGGGCGTCGTTCACTACTAGTAGATCTTCCGAGAGACCCGGTGTCATGATCCTTACATTCCATGTGCCCAGTTTGAGAGCTGGGTGACTGTGTTTTTCTTCTGGCTGGTGCATGGTTGACAATCCCCTTGTTGGATTGTGGTCCAAGCCCAAAGCACCCAGTGGAGCAGGCGGATCGTGGCGGTACAGCACCTTATTGACTAGGGCTGCCCAGCTTGAGGCGGGCGGTAGCTGTCCTATGAAATCAGATGATTTCTCCCACCGATGGAAGCAACTCTTGGCGTCTCACTCTACACCAATTGAGTGGTAGGTTTATCACCGGTAACTGTAGCTTCCTGTGTTGAGCCATGCTGGAGTGTCCTCTCCAGGGAACCAGGCCTGGGCAGCAATTATGGAGAACCAGCTGTTGCCCATGCAGCAGATCCACCCTCTCCACACCACCGATGTGATCCAAGGGAAGGGCAGGCGCCTATACGCTTGGCACCAGTGTCGTCGTAGGAGTTGCCAGAATGTAGCTGTACATAGCTGCAAACCACCTTAGGGACTCCGGCTCAAGATTTTTCCTTGGGGTTGATCCCGAAGCCTTTACCATGAATGGGTTTAGCCGCAAGACAGCAGAGGTTTGAATTCGGGGTTTTCCTTACCCTAGATGAGCAGTCTTCCCAGGCTGACGAGTTCCATCTGCCCGGAGCAACTGGTTTTAAGGCGCCAGAGGCCTGCCTTCACCCTTTCTCCTGTTGGTAGAAGCAGTTCTGCCGGGCCTAGAGGGTAAGCCACACGTGCTGGCCAGGAGCTGGACTTGGTTGTCAGAGGCTATTTGAGACGCACGCCATCAGGGGGACTTTATAACCTGTGGGAGCTTATCTCTACAACCCTTTCCCCCGGCTATAACAACCCTTAGAACCAAAAGTTCACAATACAGCAATAACTGACCTCTTGCCTAGCCTTGTGTACATGTGGTGGTGTTCCAACTCACTGGTGTTCAGCAGTTAGCATAGCAGATGTCAGCATTGTTGTTTGATGAGTTTAGTCAACACAGCAGACAGTTCACAGGATGATAAGCATGAAGAATTCTATAGCACAGTGTCGTTTTGTACACAGCATAGGTAGACATGACACAGCTTTAATTGCACAAAGCTTCCTCAGCTTCAGTCAGCGCTAAGCTGCAGTCAGCAGTAAGCTCCAGTTAGCCCAGTGTATTGGTAGCACACATCATTGGTCAGCACACAGCGTTAGTATGATGCTTCCAGACAGCATATTTTCAACTCCTCCCGAGCGAGATAGCATGCTTCTCTCTTGTTTTGAGCTGGACGAATAACTGCGTTCACTGTTCATCTTCGTCGCCAGTGTGGTGTTCTGTGTTGCTGTGGATGCTATGGTTGTTGGGTTGATATAAAGCCATTCCTTAGTTACTGACTTTAATACTTATAATGACACATGACTAGTGGTGGGCGTCCTGCACGCTCTCGTTGTTTACCTACTTGCTGGTATATGAAACTCATTGCATACAAACGGATGGCGCTGTTTGCCATCAACATGACAATATTGAAGACTACCAGTAGAACTGAGGAGACACCTAAACCGAGATTTCAATACACCGAAGGTTTTCTCGATTACTAATCTCGTTTGTGCACTGCTCCTGTTATATAGCTCTTCTGGAGGGTTGGCAGGGTTACTGAAGGGTGGAAGTAAGTTGGGTTCCAAGGGATCGCCACTGTCGCCTGCATAGATGACAATTAAAAAAAAATTCATATATCTTTAATGATCACTCAATAACCCTCAAACCTTCCTTTCTTTCACACATCATTTGATTCAACCATTTGAAGTTGCTGGTTACCTTCCACTGTCACATGATGAATCTTACTTCTATTACGTACAACATTCTCCTTTAATGACCAGAGGCATGTAACTAACATGTCACAACAACCAAAATGTAACACACTTCCTTCCATATTTAAGTTATTCATTCATTGTGGATATTCATTCATCCACAAATCTCTCATATACCCATGACACATGCTGTATTGACACCAGTTTAAAAAAAAATCTGCCCCTTTCCATTCAAAATTGTCACTTACATTCTTTTTGTCAGGGCTAACATACTCTTATCATTTCTTTAATCTAATATCAGCATTAATACTTTCTTATACTATTCATAATACAATAAGCAGTAAACATTCAATATAAAACAACCTTTATTTATGGACGGTATAGTTCATTTGTTGTTAGTTTAGTTTATTTCATTTTTTATGCACCCCATACCCATGTTGTGGGCGGTAGTGGAAAGGGTTACAGAGGCACATAATGGGCTCAGGGACTGAACTACACAATTCATTTAGCTAAGCAAGTTACAATCTTGATGAGCTAGTTACAAAATTCAAGGCACATCGTTACATCAACAATTGGCTCGAGACCGACCACAAGTACAATTTTTAAATCATGACACTGGAATATGTGGAGAGCTAGTGTCACAATTTGTTTGTCCTGCACACCACTCCCCATCCAGTGCCCAGCGATGGATAGGTTACAAAAACTTAGTAACTACCTACAGTTAGCAAATTGGGGATATTTAATTAAGATTTCTGGTAGCAGATCATTTTGAATGAAATATTTAGACATCTCTGGAACAATTGTTATAAAATTATCTGAATTGACGTATCTTTTCACCCTCCATCACATAGTGATGGAGGGTGTGCGAATAATTTTGTTGACACAGTTTACATTTGGTCAGGTTTACATCAGCAGATAATTAGAATTCCAAGAGATATTTGTAACCGAGTCTCAAGCTGAGCAGTAGTAACATCTATGTCTCCTGATTTTATTAGATGATCCATAGATGTGCGACTCCTCTTGCATGATAGTATGATGATAGATAGAATTACTGGTGTCGATTTCACTTTGCCTCAGATTTACAAGATATTATTGACGTTCTTCGTTCTTGGTGTCCATAAATAAGGGTTTTTTGAATAAGGCAAAAGTTGGACAGCTTTTCATTTCGTTAGGGAGTGAGTTCCATAGACTAGGTCCCTTTATTTGAATAGAGTGTTTACATAGATTAAGTTTGACTCTGAGAGATATCAAAGAGAGACTTATTTCTGGTGTAGTGATTATGGGTTCTATTACATCTGTCCAGGAAGAGTTTCAGATCAGCGTTTGCATTTAAGAACAAGGGTTTTCTAAATGTAAATGTACATATTTAACACCAATTTCCACCATCTTTGGAATTTAGCTTCTATGTAATATTATGTAATTAGTGTTTAATTTATAATTTAAAAAAAAAGTAATATATAATTTTAAATGCTACATACAAAACATAATGTTATAGGCCTTCAATATCTACCCCTTAGACCAAATTTCAAACAGCTTAAATATATTTAATCAATATATTTTTATTTTATTTATATATATATATATATATATATATATATATATATATATATACATATATATATATATATATATATATATATATATATATATATGTATATATATATATATATATATATATATATATATATATGTATATATATATATATATATATATATATATATATATATATATATATATATGTATATATATATATATATATATATATATATATATATATACATATATATATATATATATATATATATATATATATATATATATATATATATGCGAACAAGCCTGAATGGTCCCCAGGACTATATGCGAATGAAAACTCACACCCCAGAAGTGACTCGAACCCATACTCCCAGGTGCAACGCAACTGGTAACTACAGGGCGCCTTAATCCACTTGACCATCACGGCCGTCAAAAGGAAGTGATAGCCGAGGCTATTTGAGCCACTTCCCCGACGACAACTCGGATGGTAATCTTGGGCATAGCATTTCACCAAATCACCTCATTCTTTGGGGCACACGTGAGGAACACAAATGCGAACAAGCCTGAATGGTCCCCAGGACTATATGCGAATGAAAACTCACACCCCAGAAGTGACTCGAACCCATACTCCCAGGTGCAACGCAACTGGTAACTACAGGGCGCCTTAATCCACTTGACCATCACGGCCGTCAAAAGGAAGTGATAGCCGAGGCTATTTGAGCCACTTCCCCGACGACAACTCGGATGGTAATCTTGGGCATAGCATTTCACCAAATCACCTCATTGTTTGGGGCACACGTTCGCATTTGTGTTCCTCACGTGCACTTGAAACCACGTCCCCTTACCGCCGCCTCTCACTCTCTCCCTCTGTTGCTGGGCGCCTTGAGACCAGGTTTCAGGCAAAACCTGTAACTATTCACTGAGAATACTTACAACAACGAAAGCTAATTCTTTGGAATGCCGAAAGCATTCCCTTTCGAACGAGATGTAATTTCGACCTTCTATCTCCACTAATAAGGAAGATAGGTCTTTGTGCACACCCTGTGACCATCTCCGAAGTTTTCTGAGGCCAAAATACCTCTTTCTTCTACTATCTTATAAATGTAAGCTAGCTGAGAAGTGGGCCAAAATCCAACTTCTCACAATATTCACAGTTGTCGTCTTCATCACTAATGATACTATTACAGATGAATGGGGAGTCCGGTTGGGTTTCGGAAAAGTTGTTCAATGTCAACCAATATTGTTTGACTAGTTGTATATGAAAAGTGCTGAAATTGTCCCAAGTTTCAGTACTGCAGCGTAAATAGAAAGGGAGATTTTTTTTTCAACGTTTTTTACACATTTTCAAGTCTACACTTCAGAACACACGTTTCAGATATAATTATTGTGACACTTTTCTGACACATTAGCATATAATAAAGGATTGCTAGATTGAGAATTTCCAAAACATCTTTAGTTTTCCTAATACAAATGTTCAAAGTTCCCCCCAAAAATTATGCATATATGGCACGTTTATTGCTATTATAAAATTAATAAATGAACTTAGAGAAAAACGCTATCTAGCAAATGTAGAGACATGCCCTCCACATATACTGTGTAAGTTTCATGTAAATTGACTAAAAAATGAAACAGTTTTGTAAACGTTTGTGTCAATTGAAAAAAAACAGATATGAATAAAGTCTAAGGTTCTAAAATCTGTGGCTGAGGTTGACATCAACCAATTTTCTCCAAAATTGGCACTCTTACAGATAGGCTTACGTGCAGTCAGGTGTGTAAGTTTGATGCAAATCGCCCGAAAAAAATAAAAAAATAAATAAAAAATAAATTTTTTCCTTAAATTTTTTTTCCAATTAAACTAATTAAAATATTTGTTTAATATATGCTATTGTGATAGCAAAGAGTCATAGCTATGATTTTAGTTGACACTTTTGTTTGATAATCGATTTTGACCATTTTGGCATAATTTTCACAACTACTTCAATATTTTTTTCTCCCTTCCTATTTACGCACCGATGCTGAAACTTGGACCAGATGAAACACTTTTCATATAGAACTTGTCAAAAAAGTTTGATTGAAATCGAACGAGTTTTCATTTATGCATTTTTGGAACCAGACGCCCCCTGAAGGTATCTTGGTAATATATAGCTGTGCCACCTCTTTTTTGTTAGGCCCATAGTTGTGAATGGCTTTATAACTGGCTAAATTGTAAAGGTGGGTATGATTTTTACTTAGCCATGTTTTTGTTAAAATAATAATAGTTTAGTACCTAGTGCTGTGAGTAGTGCATTTATATCATCAAAATGTTTACAAAGTGAAATGCCATTTTGGTTGAAGACTTATAGGCAAGTGCTATTTTGCAGTTTGAATAAATGTCTTTTACTTACTAAATGACACCTGACTTTATTTGTGGCTTATCTTTTGGTGATCAAGTGCTATATCTGTACTAATGATAGGCGCACAGGCTGGCCAATTGCTTGTTAAAGTGAGCAAATCAATGGAAGGTGAAAAGCATTGAGGTGAAACAGGTATTACAGTTGTGATCCAATAAATATATCTTTGCCAATAAATTTGATTGTTGCCGCCGGAGGCGGCTAGTTTATTGTGCACCCCATACTCATCCAGTGAGCGGTAGCGCAAAAGCATTACAGAGGACACAAAAGGTCTTTGTCAGACCTCATCTTAGATTATTACATAAACAATTTCATCTATCCTTCACACCTTATAGTTACATGTCAGCTAGTTACAGAGAATGTTCTATTTCAAGAGCTAGATATTTACAGTAAGTCGTTATACATTAATGGTAGGTCTTATCGCTAATACATAATAGTTTGAGCAATGGAAATTGAATTGAAATTGAAATAAGTTTATTAAGGTAAAATATACACAAAGGGATGATGTAGCTCAAGCTATTCTCACCCCGTTCAGTACAACGTGTTCATACATGTATAGACACACGTCACAAACAATAAACATATTGCCAAACATTCTGAGAAATTAACATATACATTTCTTCCTTTACACAAGTAGTATGGTATCAGACGTACACGCAAATACTTTTTTGACGTAGGTATACTTTATAGACAATTTTCAAGTGACATGCAGATAATTCAACAAAAGATTACAGTCTTGGTGCAAAATTCTTATCTCTCCAGAATACATAACAATGAACATCTGTAACCCTGTTTCTTAAACCATTAACATTCCATGACAATATTTCAGTCTAGGGCGATCCATTATAAATCAATTCACTTTCTAAGTCATCCCAATAAGTTCACTAAATGATAGCCATACCTTGTATAACATCTCCCACCTCCTCCCAAGTTCACCAGTAAAAGCAACATTGCGTTTCTCAAGAGATTTTTTCAGTCCCGTGACGTCCATTATTGATGGACGCCCAAATGATTCCTTTCTTTAATGTTTAGTTATAGGGTTCTTCCTTTCACGACGACTCCCATCAATTACACACACTTCACTTTCCTTCATTTCATCACTCATTGTTGCATTATTGTCCTCAACCACTATTTCCTGACTTTCCTTCACTGTTTTGTGACTTTCCTTAACCTTCATCTGAACGTTTAATTTCGCCTCGATGGACTCGATTCTCTGCCCCAGATTTCGGATGAACTCACCAACTTTTCTTAGTTCAGCCCACACCTCCTTGACCATACCATTATGGCCATCTTTCTGAGCCCCAGTAACCACTTCACTCACCGTTACATTGTCACTGCCGGAGTCCTGAGTGGTGGCGTGGCTGCTTGTTGCTCGAGTCTGACGAAGTAAAGGCGACTCCTTTATCCACGCATTCGTCCGGTTCACTGGCGTTGTTTGCTCCCGGTGTCTGGGTAAGAGCTCTTGCCTGCTCTGTAACATTCACCGGCCGGGGAACATCCATACTCGGCCTCTTGCTACACACAGCCGAGCTGGCGTTGTGAACACCTCCACAGTGAGCAATGGAGGTATTACAGAGTCATAGGGGAGCTGCTTTTTATTATTAGTCTTCTCAATACACTACTTGTTTTTTAATCTCACATGTCATTTATCTACTGGAAGCGAAATATGGATACAGTGCAATGATTTCGGGTATTTTTCCCCTTGGTAATAAGATAGGTTGCCATATCATGCAACGTGAGCTTAGATTTATCTCTAAATGGCTTAATTTTACTACAATCCAAAATATAGTGTTCGAGTGTGTGTCTTCCTTTGTCACTTTAAATTTTACTTCATCTAGATCCCTATACAAGCCGAACTGCCAGAGATACTTGTAGCCAAGTCTTATTCGAGCTGTGACATCTGTTAGTCTACTGACTTTGTTACTTGCCCCATACACATGTTTTACTTTTTTTTTTTTTTTTTTTTTTTTTTTTTTTTTTTTTTTTTTGAGATGTATACAAGAGTTGTTACATTCTTGTACAGCCACTAGTACGCGTAGCGTTTCGGGCAGGTCCCTGGAATACGATCCCCTGCCGCGAAGAATCGTTTTTTCATCCAAGTACACATTTTACTGTTGCGTTAAACAGAGGCTACAGTTAAGGAATTGCGCCCAGTAAATCCTCCCCGGCCAGGATACGAACCCATGACATAGCGCTCACGGAACGCCAGGCGAGTGTCTTACCACTACACCACGGAGACAAAACACATTTCATTGTAATAAATAGTTTCCTCTTATCCTGGTTGTTTTTTTCATGTCAGTAAGAGAACTTTGTGCTCTCAACAAATAAACAGCAATTGATAAACATTCTTTAATAAAAAAATAATGTAAATATTTTCACCAAACATAAATCGACTATGAGGTAGATTTGTTAATAAATTGAGCTATACAATATGGAAGTCACTGCCAAATTAATGATATGAATAATTGATACATTTTAATATTTCCATAATGTTCTTAATTACAATTGCTATTACTTTTTTTTTTAATTTGTCCTATTTTTAGGAAATCTAATGATATATCTTTAAATCTTCATAGTTCATGATTATTTAAGATACATTCTACCACTTTCCATATACCTTTTGATATATCCTTTAGGGACCTGTTCACTTCATGCACTTTAGCCACCTCCTTTAAGACTGCTGGCACTTTGACTAAAAGATGTTCATGCATAATTAACATGTCGTTGTGTTTCATGTTCTGCAGTCATTTTCTTTTTCCCTGTATGCGTACTATAGAGTGAAGCTTCCACTGCCTTTTGAGTGTCTGTGAGTCCTTGTCTCACAGACAAGGAGTCATACTCTGACCGGGTAAGGGTCTGGTCCCCTCTGAAACGCACATTTATCCGGTAAATCATAGTAACCAATGCTCAGTACCAGAACGAATGCACATTACGGAAGAAGGGCCTTCAGTCTCTTCCTGGTATAAGAAACCAGACTGTGAGTTGGGTCTGACCTCCTAGAATGAAGTCCTCAATGATTTTCGCAACAATACAATAAGATACAGGATAAGATACCCGTAGGGCGAGCCTTGAAGTGTGGACAGCTGAAGAGAAGACGGTGAGAGGAAATGTTGAAGTTGTAGAAAAAGAGCCAGCGTTAAACCCAGCTGCGTGTCTGGAACAACCCCACAACTGGCTAGGCTCTTGAGTCGGGTTAGGAAAGGGCGGCAGTGCTAGTGCTTTTTTCTTCTAGGTGACATTCTGTCTTCTAGTGGTGTCTTGTCTTGATTTTTCGGTCTTCTTTCTTCATGAAACTATTTTAATACCTTCATACTTATACTCAGTAAAAATAAGTTTTTGTTTAATAAGGAGTTTGATACGAACAACATGGCAACCATTAATATAATAGAGAGAGCAGCTTCAGTTACCTGCAGGTATGGCTCAAGACTCTTAATCATGGGCGATTTCAACCATGGAAAGATAGACTGGGAGAATGGGGACCCACATGGTGGTGCAGATACGTGGAGACCTAAACTCTTGGAAGTGGCAACAAGGAACTTTCTGAGCCACCATGTCAAGGAACCCACAAGATTGAGAGGCAATGATGAACCAGCTAGACTCGACTTGATATTCACCCTGAATTAGTCAGAAATAAGGGAAGTCAAAGTTGAAGCCCCCATAGGAATGAGTGACCACAGTGTACTGACTTTTGAGTACTGGGTGGATGTAGGGATAACCTATCCAAGGATGGGATCGGAGGGAAAAAGACTAAATTACCGAAGAGGAAAATATGACGAGATGAGGAACTTCCTCAGAGGAATACCATGGGAAACAGAACTTAGAGACAAGAATGTGCAGGACGTGATGGATTTTTTCACCCAGAAGTGCCAGGAATCTGCAGACAGGTTTATCCCCGTCCAAAAGGAGAAAAACGAAAAACAACAGAAAAACCCATGGTTCAATCAGGAATTCAAGGTAGCAAAGCAAGTGTGTAAAAGAACATGGAGAAACTACAGAAATAAGAAAACACCGGAGAGCAGGGAGAGATACCAGAGGGCCAGAAATGAGTATCTCAGAGTGAGGAGGGAAGCAAAGAGACAGTTTGAAAATGACATAGCGAGTAAAGCCAAGACCCAACCAAAGCTGCCCCACAGCCATGTCAGGAGGAAAACAGCAGTGAAGGAACAAGTGATGAAACTGAGAAAAGGGGAGAACAGATACAGAGAATGATAAGGTGTGTGAAGAACTCAACAAGATATTCCAGGAGGTGTTCACAATAGAAGAAGGAGAAGCCCCTGCACTAAATGAGGAGGAGGCAAACCAAGCAACCTTGGAGGAATTTGACCTCTCCAGTGATGAGGTCAAAAGGTGTCTGCTGGAGCTGGATGTGACAAAGGCTGCTGGGCCTGACAGAATCTCACCATGGATACTAAAGGAAGGGGCAGAAGCACTAAGTGTGCCACTCTCTATGGTGTATAAAAGGTCACTGGAGACAGGAGACTTACCAGAAAGTTGGAAGACAGCTAACGTAGTCCCAATATACAAGAATTGTGACAGGCAAGAGGCACTGAACTACAGGCCAGTTTCTCAAACTTGTATACCACACAAGTTGATGGAGAAGATTGTGAGGAAAAGGCTCGTAGAGCACCTGGAGGGAAATAACTTTGTAACGCACCACCAACATGGGTTCAGGGATGGTAAATCGGGCCTCACAGGTTTAATAGAATTCTATGACTAGGCAACAAAAATTGGGCAGGAAAGAGAAGGGTGGGCCGACTGCATTTTCCTGGACTGCCAGAAAGACTTTGATACAGTACCCCATAAAAGGCTGTTAAAAAAGTTGGAGCAACAGGCAGGAGTAAAAGGGAAGGTGCTCCGGTGGATAAGGGAATACTTAAGCAACAGGAAACAGCGAGTAACGGTGAGGGGGTTAAGACATCAGAGTGGCGAGTTGTCACCAGCGAAGTCCCACAGGGCTCAGTACTTGGACCCATCCTATTTCTAATATATATAAACGATCTTTCGGAGGGTATAGACTCGTTCCTCTCAATGTTTGCTGACGATGCAAAAATTATGAGAAGAATCAAGACGGATGAAGATAGACAGACTACAGGATGACCTGGACAAACTGGAGGAATGGTCTAGAAAATGGCTACTAATGTTCAACTCAGGAAAGTGTAAGGTAATGAAATTAGGCGAAAGGAGCAGGAGGCTGAACACAAGGTATCATCTGGGAGGTGAAATCCTGCAAGAGTCAAATAGAGAGAAAGATCTGGGGGTTGATATCACACCGAACCTGTCTCTAGAGGCCCACATCAAAAGAATATCTTCAGCGGCATATGCTAGACTGGCCAACATAAGAACTGCCTTTAGAAACTTGTGTAAGGAATCGTTCAGGACCCTGTATACCACTTATGCAAGACCAATCCTGGAGTATGCAGCTCCAGCCTGGAGTCCATACCTAGTTAAAGACAAGACAACGTTAGAGAAGGTTCAGAGGTATGCCACCAGGCTCGTCCCGGAACTGAGAGGAATGAGCTACGAGAAAAGGCTGAAAGAGCTGAACCTCATATCCCTGGAAAACAGAAGAGTAAGGGGAGACATGTTAACCACCTACAAAATTCTCAGGAGAATTGACAGGGTGGACAAAGACAAACTCTTCAGCACGGGTGGGACACGAACAAGGGGACACAGGTGGAAACTTAGTACCCAGATGAGTCACAGAGACGTTAGAATTTTTTCAGTGTCAGAGTAGTTAATAAATGGAATGCACTAGGAAGTGATGTGGTGGAGGCTGACTCCATACACAGTTTCAAATGTAGATATGATTGAGCCCAGTAGGCTCAGGAATCTGTACACCAGTTGATTGACAGTTGAGAGCCAAAGAGCCAAAGCTCAACCCCCGAAAGCACAATTAGGTGAGTACAATTTAGTGCAGGGACTTCTCTCCTTGTTCTATTGTGAAGACCTCCTGGAATCTTTTGTTGAGTTCTTCACACACCACCTTGTCTTTCTCTGTGTATCCGTTCTCTCCTTTTCTCAGTTTCATCACTTGTTTCTTTACTGCTGGATTCAGCCCACAGCCCTTATGTGGCTGTAGAGCAGTTTTGATTGGGTCTTTGGGTATGAAAAAAAGACATAGCTTTACTCGCGATGCCATTTTCATACTGTCTCTCTGCTTCTCTCCTCACTCTGAGGTACTCATTTCTGGCCCTCTGGTAACTCTCCCTGCTCTCTTGTGTTCTGTTATTCCTGTAGTTTCTCCATGTTCTTTTACTCAATTGCTTCGCTTCCGTACATTCCTGATTGAACCATGGATTCTTCTCTTGCTTTCCATTTTTCTCTTTTTGGGCCAGAATAAACCTGTCTGTAGCTTCCTGGCACTTCTGGGTGACATAATCCATCGTATCCTGTAAAATCTTTTCTCAGAGTTCTGTTTCCCATGGTATTACCATTAGGAAGTTCCTCATCTCATCATATTTTCCTCTTCGGTAATTTAGTATTTTCCCTTCCAATCACATCCTTGGATAGTTATCCCTATCCTGTGTGTGTGTGTGTACTTAGTTGTACTTACCTAGTTGTGCTTGTGGGGTTGAGCTCTGGCTCTTTGGTCCTGCCTCTCAACTGTCAATCAACTAATGTTCAGATTCCTGAGCCTATTGGGCTCTTATCATATCTACACGTGAAACCGTGTATAGAGTCAGCCTCCTCTACATCACTTCCTAATGCATTCCATTTATCTACTACTCTAACACTGAAAAAATTCTTTCTAATATCTCTATGGTTCATTTGGGCATTATATTTTTACCTGTGTCCCCTAGTGAGTGTGCCCTTTTGTGTTAAATTGTCTGCCTCTATCAACCCTATCATTTTCTCTGGGAACCTTGTATGTGGTGATCTTGTCCCCTCTTAACTTTTCGTCTCCCAGTGACATGAGGTTTAATTCCCGTAGTCTCTCCTCGTAGCTCATACCCCTCAGTTCGGGTACTAGTCTGTGTGTGAGAATGTGACCTATTTGTGCCTGCATGATCGAGCATTGACTCTTGGATCCTGCCTTTCGAGCCATCGGTTGTTTACAGCAATGACTCCGGTCCCATTTCCCTATTATATTTAGTTTTAAAATTATGAATAGAATTTGCTTTCACAACCTGCTCCTCAAGTGTATTCCATTTTTCCACTACTCTCACGCTAAAGGAAAACTTCTGAACATCTCTGACTCATCTGAGTTTCCAGCTTCCATCCATGTCCCCTCGTTCTGTTACTATTCTGTGTGAACATTTCGTCTATTTCCACTCTGTCACTCCCCCTTAGTATCTTATATATTCCTATCATATCCCCCTCTCCCTTCATTTTTCTAGTGTCGTAACCCCATCCCTCGTAACGCTGGGACGCGTCTTGTTGCAAACTTCTGCACCTTTTCCAGTTTCCTTATGTGTTCTTCACATAAGGAGTCATGGAGTCTTCATCATGGAGTCCCTTACCTGAAGGTGGGGACTCCATGATTGTGTGGCATACTCCAAGACTGGCCTCACATAGGCAGTGTAAAGCGGCCTAAATGTCTCCCTACTTAGGTTTCTGAATGATATTCTAACTTTTGGCAGTTTGGCACTTTGAGGTACTCCACTCATTACTGGTCGCCAGTCCGACTTCTCACTCCTTACCGTAACGCTAGCTCCTTCCTGTTAGGTAGTTACTTACCCATGCTAGGGCCTTTCCGCTTATTCCCGCCTGTCTCTCAAGTTTGAGTAGCAGTCTCATGTCATCATGTGCGGTACTGTATCAAAGGCCTTTTAGCGGTCCAGAAATATGCAGTCTGCCCAACCTTTTCTGTCCTGTCTTATCCTCGTTATTTTATCATAGAATTACAAAAGTTTTTTTAGGCAAGATTTCCCTTTCCAGAACCCATGTTGATGTTTTACAAACCTAATGTTCTCCAGGTGTGCAACCAGTCATAGCCTAATTATTCTTTCAAGTATTTTACAGGGGATGCTTGTCAGTGATACAGGTCTATAGTTAAGTGTATAGTTAAGTGTATAGTGTGACGGTGTTCCCCCCCCTTATAATTCTCCCACGCCTGCAGTAAGAGTCATGTCTGCTTTTCCCAAGCTTTCTCTACGTTGCAGGCTACAATTTGATATATGGGAGAGAGTGAAGTGTTCTCGGAGAGCCGAGAAATTTGTGAAATAGTAATATTTTGGCCTGTGGTATAGGCCCTTTAGGGAGCCAAGATGGCGCTGGCCTCTCTGATCTCCCGCCAAAACCGTGTGACGTCAGTGGCACCGGATTGGTCACCGACAGCAATGTGGCACTGGGAGCCAATGAAAACCTCCCGTAGCAAAAGTGACGTCACGAAGGAAGGGGGTCCGGCCAGCGCGCCGGGCTGGCGCCATCAGTCAAACACGACACGTCATAGAGGTCGGACGTGCGACGAGTGGTCCTATCGGTCGGACAGCTGTTTCCCACTACCGTGGATTTACGCGTCACCTGAAGTCCGCCAGTACTCTGAGAAGTCTTCCCTAGTTCATGTGTTGAACCAGAAGAGGGAATTGACGGTTATTTGAGCAACAAGTGCTCCAGTCAGGTACTGTGCCAGTAGCAGTGAAGCCGTGCAGTGACGTATGTTGACGTCTGTGGCAATTCACCAGTTCGTGACAGCGTAGTGGCTGACAGAGCCACTGGGTAGCTGAGGAAGAGAGGACTATTTGGGGAAACCGAACGACTGTAGCTGAGACGTAGGCGACAGCCGTTGCTGGGAGAAGACGACGGCCAGGAGACCGACTCCAACCTTCAAGAAGTCAAGGAGGAGGACGGACCTGCAGTGAGGAGGCACGGAGACGACGCGCTAAACGGTGGGACGACGAGAGGCTCTGGTAGGACACGACGACGTGTAGTGTGGGGGCGTTCCCGACACGAGGACCAGGAGCTACATCTCGACTCTCATTCGGAGGATAGGGTGAAGTAGGTGGTTCTAGTTCCCTCCCCATTCCCCTTTAGTGAGCTATATTATTTGGCTATATTATCTAGCCTGAAGATTTTATATGTCGTGAGCAAGTCTCACCTATGTCACGGTAAAGCACCAGGGTGCTAGACAGTACTATCAAGAGTACTTGTATTATTTATGTTGATTATTGGTGTGTACAGGCACCAGGAACCAGTGATAAATTTACTGTGTTGTGTATATCTTTCTATAGATTTTGATATGAACATATAGTGGTAAATTATATATAAGATTATGCCAGTATGTGGAGGTTAGGCTATGTGCCCAGAAACTATTTATTTTCCATGTATTGATGATTGATTTATATACCATATATATGTCTATGTTCATTCAGTGAATAATCATTTGTGAGTACAGTGAATTATTGCGTTATCGCCCACGAGAGAAAGTACTGAAAACTCCCGTGTTAATATTTCATAATATATTGTTGGATGAATAACAGTGTAAAGCCAGAACAGTGAATCATTATAGCATTGATTATAGAAAAGACTGTTTGAGCCTGAGTACAGTGTAACCAAGTGATACGTGCGGTTGTAGCCAATATCATGTGTGCGAGTTCAAAGTAATATTGGAGAATTTAAAGGATCAGTGCGCGTGAATCTAGAAAACAAGCAAAGAGCTTCCGCGCGTCGGCCATTGCGATCAGCTGTTCTTGACACTTGATGAGGAAGGGAGATGTTGCCATCTTATGATCACATAATATCCGTGGGAATTTCCGGCCGCGTCAGGATCAGTTGATTTATCGATTATTGTGTGGCCTTGTGACATCTTTCATACATTTTAAGTAAAATACAAAACTATCCTTGTGTTTATATCATCCCCTCCATTGATCTTGTGGCTATATTATACTGGTAAACATAGAGTGATAACAATAAGTACCTGCCTGATTCCGGATTTTTTTGAGTGTGTCCTTGCCAAGGCTACCACTAAATACACCAGTCCACTGATGGTGTTATTGGCCACCTTAAACACCAATTGGCGACCTTGTGATTAACCGTAGAGCCCTATTGTTGGGGAGGGCACACGACAGTCGATGTGATCGAGTCGTGTTCTCACTCTTTCTTAATAAGAGGCCGTTAAGATTGACTGGGAGACTCTCCTGGCGTGCAGTGGCGCCGTGAGGATCGAGGGAAGACCCGCAGGGCTACGGTGAGTTACCTTGAGCGTAACTATTGCTCACCCCAGAGTAAGGGTAGAGAATAATAGAGAGGAGAAACCCCCAACATTGGCGACCTCGCCAGGATATAGATCGGAGTAAAGGTTGCAGTGGTACTTGGCAGTGGTGTTAGAGATCAGGTGCAGGTTAACACTCGTAGCACAAGATGGAGGATGATAAAGTATCGAGGTTTATTGACTCTAGAGACGAACAGGTGCTGGAAGAGTGCACCAAGGCACAGTTACAGGCTATAGCGGATCATTTTGGAATAAAGCTGAAATCTGCCCGAGTTGGTGAAAGAAGACTAGAGATAATGGCTCAGCTAAAGGCTCGAGACGAAGCTTTGGGGGAGGAACGGCCCCAAACACCTGCCAGTGAGGGTGAGCACCTGAGTATTGGTGGAAGCAGCAGGGGATCCAGCGGCAGCAGGCACAGCATTAAGCTGGAAATAATGAAGCTGCAGCTGGAAGCACAGCAGCGCAAGGAAGAGCGAGAAGCAGAAGCGCAGCTGAGGAGAGAAGAGGCACAGCAGCGCAAGGAAGAGCGAGAAGCACAGATGAAGCGTGAAGAGCGAGAAGCACAGATGAAGCGTGAGGAGCGAGAAGCACAGCTGCGCCGGGAAGAGCAAGAGCGAGAAGCACAGCTGCGCCGGGAAGAACAGGAGCGAGAAGCACAGCTGCGCCGGGAAGAACAGGAGCGAGAAGCACAGCTGCGCCGGGAAGAGCAAGAACGAGAAGCACAGCTACGCAGGGAAGAACGAGAGCAAGAAGTTAGGCTGAGACAAATGGAAATAGAAGCCAACCAGGAGGTGGAGCTGAAGCGAGCTGAACTGGGACTAGGTGCCCCTGCCCCGCCACAGGAAGACCGACGAGTGAGGGAACGAGACCTGCCGGTCTTTGTGCCTAGTGAAGCCGAAAGTTTCTTCGATCACTTTGAGAGAGTTGCTGCTATGAAGAGGTGGCCGCGGGCGGAGTGGGCGGAGTTGGTCCAAGGAAGGCTCACAGGGGAAGCTCGCCAAGCCTTCACTATGCTCGACTTCCAAGAATGCACTAACTACGATGCGGTAAAACGAGCTGTGCTCCGTTCCTTTAAGCTCACGCCAGAGTGTTACAGAAAGAGGTTTAGAGAATGTACCCGGTTGCCAGGAAAATCGTATGCGGAGACGGCGAGGGACATTGAAAGAAAGCTCCTTAAGTGGCTGGACTCTGAAGAAGCAAGGTCGGTCGAAGAGGTCAAGGAACTAATGGCCATGGAAAAGTTTATGTCCGTGCTCTCTCCTGAGATCAGGATGAGGGTAAAGGAGGCGGACATAAAGGACCTGAGGGCCGCAGCCGACCGGGCCGACATGCTAGAGGAAGCCCTACGCCCACGCCGAGAGGGACAGAACCGACCACCCGCATACGTCGGAAACGATCGGAGTTATAGAAGGACGGATGGATGGAGGACAGGAACGAGTTCTCCCAAGTCCCATTTCTCAAGTTGGAACACCCGAGGATCAAAAGGTGCTGTAGCGCCGATAGAGGAGAACCAAGCTGAGAGCTCGGGAACTGTTACTGCAGGGAAAGAAACGACAAGTGAGGCGGGAAAGACACAGGGTGTGACGGTCTCTGGAGGCAGTGCTAAGGCGAGCGGTGGCGGATGGTCTCCGCCGAGGGGCCGCTGCTACAACTGCGGGATACCCGGACACGTCGCGCGGGAGTGCAGACGCCCGAAGCAGCGGGGACACGTTGCTTTAGTGATGTTCGAGGACCAGAGGGCCGAGGGAGTGCGGGATGAACCCGTGCTGAATGGGGAGAAGAAAGTTCACCCATTTATGTGTCAAGGAACCGTAAGGATGGGGGTCGCAGACCCCATCCCAGTGAAGATGCTAAGAGATACCGGGGCTGACTTTACCCTGGTAAGTGAAACCCTGTTCCCCGAGGGTTACGAAAGTACCAGTGTGGGGGTGGCTAGTGTGGCCACTGTGGGAGGCCCAGTGAGGATGCCCCTACACCAGGTAACTTTAAATTCCGAATATGGCTGCCAGACCCTAGAGGTGGGAGTCTGTACATCAATGCCCAAGATGGAGGCACAGGTCATCTTGGGGAATGACGCATGTGGAGGATACGTCCTCCCGCATCTCGTGAAAGGCGAAGAGTGCCCAGAACAACACGAGGAGACAGGCGAAGATTCGAACGTCTGTGGGGACGAGAAGGGAATCGCACCGGTGGCGATCCCAGTTTGTAATGAGACACCGAGACAACGCGAAGAACCAGGAGGTTGTGGATCTGATGAGGCTGAGGAGTCGACTGACAGCCTGGGAACAGATCACTTCAACGTAGGACCCAGAGAACGAGCGGAGGGCGAAAGTAGCCCGAATGGTGAGTTGCGGGTGACACTCACCGGTTCTCTAGGGGTAAACCGCGCTCGTCTCGGAGAGTTACAGCAGGAGGAGTTCCCCGAATTGGTTAGTAAAGCCGAAGGAGGACGTGTGGGTCCTGAGAAGGCTTACTTTCCATTTATCTATATTATATATGCCGTGCTATCTATGATGAGGGAACGATGGACGCCAGGAGCAACCGTGGGAACGGTGAATAAACATGTCCAGAAGTTCAGAGAACGTCTCACTCGAGCGAAGAAACTGGCTAGGAAACTCCTGAAGAAGGCGCAACGTAAGATGTCGGAGTGGTGCGACAGGAGAGCTGCGCAGAGGGATTTTCAGGCCGGATCACAAGTAATGGTTGTGCTGCCAGGTAAAGGTAGAGTGACCAGGTCGCGGTTCAAGAGACCATACCGAGTGCTGCGACGGTTGGGTCCAGTGTCGTACGAGATTGGGAAGCCGGATGGACCCCGGAAGAAACAGGTGTGTCACGCAGGCCGCCTGAGACATTTCTTCATTGTGGAAGGAAGAGCCGACAAGCAGGACGGAACGGTGTCCCGAGAAACCCAGCGGAAGACGGGTCTGTGTGTACCGAGGAAACGAGAACTCCCGGAGGAGGAAAGTAAGTGGTCCAGGGCGAACGGCACCAGTCTCACCCGCGCTGAGAGTCTGACAAGGATCAAGGTCAAGCACATCAAGGGGAAGGACAACGTAGTAGCGGATGCCCTATCCCGCATCCACTAACCAGACATGACTCTTATTTTAAGGGGAGGGGTATGTGACGGTGTTCCCCCCCCTTATAATTCTCCCACGCCTGCAGTAAGAGTCATGTCTGCTTTTCCCAAGCTTTCTCTACGTTGCAGGCTACAATTTGATATATGGGAGAGAGTGAAGTGTTCTCGGAGAGCCGAGAAATTTGTGAAATAGTAATATTTTGGCCTGTGGTATAGGCCCTTTAGGGAGCCAAGATGGCGCTGGCCTCTCTGATCTCCCGCCAAAACCGTGTGACGTCAGTGGCACCGGATTGGTCACCGACAGCAATGTGGCACTGGGAGCCAATGAAAACCTCCCGTAGCAAAAGTGACGTCACGAAGGAAGGGGGTCCGGCCAGCGCGCCGGGCTGGCGCCATCAGTCAAACACGACACGTCATAGAGGTCGGACGTGCGACGAGTGGTCCTATCGGTCGGACAGCTGTTTCCCACTACCGTGGATTTACGCGTCACCTGAAGTCCGCCAGTACTCTGAGAAGTCTTCCCTAGTTCATGTGTTGAACCAGAAGAGGGAATTGACGGTTATTTGAGCAACAAGTGCTCCAGTCAGGTACTGTGCCAGTAGCAGTGAAGCCGTGCAGTGACGTATGTTGACGTCTGTGGCAATTCACCAGTTCGTGACAGCGTAGTGGCTGACAGAGCCACTGGGTAGCTGAGGAAGAGAGGACTATTTGGGGAAACCGAACGACTGTAGCTGAGACGTAGGCGACAGCCGTTGCTGGGAGAAGACGACGGCCAGGAGACCGACTCCAACCTTCAAGAAGTCAAGGAGGAGGACGGACCTGCAGTGAGGAGGCACGGAGACGACGCGCTAAACGGTGGGACGACGAGAGGCTCTGGTAGGACACGACGACGTGTAGTGTGGGGGCGTTCCCGACACGAGGACCAGGAGCTACATCTCGACTCTCATTCGGAGGATAGGGTGAAGTAGGTGGTTCTAGTTCCCTCCCCATTCCCCTTTAGTGAGCTATATTATTTGGCTATATTATCTAGCCTGAAGATTTTATATGTCGTGAGCAAGTCTCACCTATGTCACGGTAAAGCACCAGGGTGCTAGACAGTACTATCAAGAGTACTTGTATTATTTATGTTGATTATTGGTGTGTACAGGCACCAGGAACCAGTGATAAATTTACTGTGTTGTGTATATCTTTCTATAGATTTTGATATGAACATATAGTGGTAAATTATATATAAGATTATGCCAGTATGTGGAGGTTAGGCTATGTGCCCAGAAACTATTTATTTTCCATGTATTGATGATTGATTTATATACCATATATATGTCTATGTTCATTCAGTGAATAATCATTTGTGAGTACAGTGAATTATTGCGTTATCGCCCACGAGAGAAAGTACTGAAAACTCCCGTGTTAATATTTCATAATATATTGTTGGATGAATAACAGTGTAAAGCCAGAACAGTGAATCATTATAGCATTGATTATAGAAAAGACTGTTTGAGCCTGAGTACAGTGTAACCAAGTGATACGTGCGGTTGTAGCCAATATCATGTGTGCGAGTTCAAAGTAATATTGGAGAATTTAAAGGATCAGTGCGCGTGAATCTAGAAAACAAGCAAAGAGCTTCCGCGCGTCGGCCATTGCGATCAGCTGTTCTTGACACTTGATGAGGAAGGGAGATGTTGCCATCTTATGATCACATAATATCCGTGGGAATTTCCGGCCGCGTCAGGATCAGTTGATTTATCGATTATTGTGTGGCCTTGTGACATCTTTCATACATTTTAAGTAAAATACAAAACTATCCTTGTGTTTATATCATCCCCTCCATTGATCTTGTGGCTATATTATACTGGTAAACATAGAGTGATAACAATAAGTACCTGCCTGATTCCGGATTTTTTTGAGTGTGTCCTTGCCAAGGCTACCACTAAATACACCAGTCCACTGATGGTGTTATTGGCCACCTTAAACACCAATTGGCGACCTTGTGATTAACCGTAGAGCCCTATTGTTGGGGAGGGCACACGACAGTCGATGTGATCGAGTCGTGTTCTCACTCTTTCTTAATAAGAGGCCGTTAAGATTGACTGGGAGACTCTCCTGGCGTGCAGTGGCGCCGTGAGGATCGAGGGAAGACCCGCAGGGCTACGGTGAGTTACCTTGAGCGTAACTATTGCTCACCCCAGAGTAAGGGTAGAGAATAATAGAGAGGAGAAACCCCCAACAATAGTTAAGTCTATAGTGGTGTGTGTGTGTGTGTGGGTGGTAGGTAGTGTATGGTGAGGGGATTGGGGGGGGGGATTGGCAGTGTGGTCTTATGACACTTAGGTGAGTAGTAGTAGTGCCCAAATGAGCCGTATATTTTGAGATTCTTTACGTTCTTCAGCTTATGTCCAACTCTAATTGTTATACTAAAAGCACTGTACACCGTTAGATTGACACTAGAAGCTCTTACCGGCCACTTCAACCACCAGAGCACACTAGGTGAGTATGAAGCGTTCAGTGGTCGCTGTAGTTGTTGACCACACCGCTGCCAGGCTCCTAGTTTCCTCCCTCGTGGCACCGATGCTGTACTCCTATTGTAATTGTTTACTTAGCAGAATCAGACACTTCCACAAAACTGCTATTGCCTATCCGCTGTTACTCTTCATAATATCACGACACACTGACTTTCCTCAGTATCACTCTGATGTCCAGAGTTATGACTATTTCGAGGAGTGTGGCCCAGCAGAGTCCACATCTTATATCCTTAGTACATCCTTTCGAAGTATAGTTGAATTTGTTAGATTTAAAGCATTGAGTTTGCCATGGTATGTTTTCCTCTACTTTGTGGTAAAAGTTATTTATCCAGACCCGATCAGGTGGAGGGTCGTCTAGGAACGTAAGCAATGCTGGACCAGTATCACGCAGCTCTCCATCAATTCTTTGCATGAACTTTTTCCTCCCTAGTGTCGAGGAAATGTTTGACAATACATTACTTTAATCGATCACCTAAAGGTTCATAGCAACATACTTTATATCCCCGTATTTCAGTAATGGTAAAAAGCTCTAGTTACTTGAGGGGACTGTAGTCCACAGTGATTAAGTTCTTTTGCTTGTTTGGCCAGATATTATGGGCCTTAATCTTGAAACTTTTAAGAATGTCACTGAACATTGTGCTCTGTGTTCTGGTATTGTCGAAAACACTCCTATTCAGAGTAGCGTGGTCACCAAATTAAATTACAAATGTTTTCAAGCCAGAAGAATTTGGCCTACCTTGGTTCAGTGGATGTTTGTCAACAGATCACGTGGGGCCGGGATGGCCATTGTTTACATTGCTGTAGTGGCGCCGGTCCACCTCTCGTTTGTTCGCCTTACTGTGATGTCTGCTGTCCAGGAAGGGGGCCTTGTTGATCCTCCTCAAACATCTGTTTGTGAGTGTGTCCCTGGTGCGGGCAAGTGTGTCTCAAGTTCCTCAAAGTCACCGTTTTCAGGCGATGTGACAATGGGCGTCTCCCAACCCGTCGCCATGTTGGGGGATCCTGTTTACACTCACAACGGATGAAGGGATGGATGAAGTATGAGGTCCGAAGCACAAAATACATCAATAATGTTAGAGGCAAAGAACCTCTGGATTGTCATCTGGCTAGTAAATATGAATATAAACACCACAGTCGCCATCTTTACCATATCTACAGGGGCCACACTCGTGGCACCACTAATAATATCCACCACTCCATCTTGGGTATATTGATTGGCTTCCCTGGAGTGTACTTTCATTTTGTAAATCACGTCACTATCCCAGGGTGCCAGGAGCAGAGGCAGAGCCCCCACTCGCTGGGATCTTGCTGTAATCCAACGTGTTCGAGGAAGGAGCGCCAGACACACCGGTCTCAATGTCGGCTGACGCTAAATTCAATAATCAGACTAAGACAAAGACCAGATACAGGATAAGACACCCCGAAGGGTGAACGTGGAAATTGGGACAGAAGGATGATAAGGAGGGGGGGGGGGGGGGGAAAGTAGATTTAGGAGAAAAAGTGCAAGGGCTAAACCCAGCTGCATGGCGTTAGGTTGCGGCATTTGAGGCCAAAACTTAGTCGGGTGTTTCAGTGGCAACAACAGGGGACATCACAAAACTCACATCTTGAGGTTATCTTGAGAGGAGATCTGGGGCTTAGCGTCCCTGCGGCCCGGTTCTCGACCAGGCCTCCTTTTTGTTACACACACCCTGGGAAGCAGCCTGTAGCAGCTGTGTAACTCCCAGGTACCTGTTTACTGCTAGATAACAGGGGCATCAGGGTGAAAGAAACATTTTGCCCATTTGTCTCCGCCTCCACCGGGGATCGAACCTGGAACCTCATGACTACGAATCCGAAGCGCTGTCCACCCAGCTGTCAGGCGCCCACATCAATGAAGTGATTGGCTCAAAAGCGTCAGGGCTGTTATGTTTACAGATGGTTTGTGCTGGGTATTGAGAACTGAATATTTTGGTAGATGCTAGGTGTTGAGAGCTAAAGATTAACGAAATACAGAGTTATGAGGAGGATCATGGATAGTAGAGATCGTGTATATTACGTGTGTGTCTAAGAGTGTGTAAGAGAAAATCAATATGTTGGTCGTGATAAGAGAGAAGTCTGTCAATCTGTTTGTCTAGTAAAGATTTTAAATAGACATTAGGAGCAGAAATATTAGTCATGGAGGCTTTCGCTGGTATTGAACTCTTTCCGTCGAGTGTTAAATATCCATCCAAGTGCTCTGTTTTGAATTCTCTTGAGATTTAGTTTATTAATAGGTGCTGCTAAGGAAAGATCAAGTGGAGTATATGTTAGGAGTGGTCTAATAAGTGCTTTATAGAGGGGCGTTTTAGTATCAGGTTTGGCAAATGTAAGTCTGTATAATTTGTTCATGGCTTGGTGAACTATTGGATGTTTCTGTGCAATGTGTGTATGAAAGTGTAATTGTTGATAGTGTGAGGCCAAGAGGAAGAAGATGCACAACTGTTAGTAGGATTAAGAAAGAATGAATAGAGTTGATTTGGAATAAGGTGTGCAGTTCCTTACAGAAAATAAGGTGATTTTTAATTTGTTGGAGTTGGTTTTAATGTGCCAGTCATACTCCCATTCTGTTACTACATCATGTTTTTCTTGTGCTTTCCGTGATAAGGTGAGAGACATCATCAGCATAGCATATAGTTAATGAGGGGGTGTGATGAATAGGGTCAGGAATATCATTGATGCTTAGGATGTAAAGTGTCAGGCAAGAACAGAGCCTTGAGGAACACTAGCATGTCATATGAAGTAATCAGTGTTGTCGGATGACCCTAATCCTCATTGTTGTATTGTCTAAGTAGTTAGAAGTTTAGTGGTTATAAGAGGGAGATTAAAGTTGTTTGCATAATTTGAATTTGTGGCCGTCATGTCAGTGTCAAAGGCCTTCTCGACGTCCTTAGTGATGAGTGCAGTCGTAAGTCTTTGGTGATGATTGATGCTGATGTAATTGTTCATGATATTTAAGGCGTCATGTGTGGAGCAGTGAGGCCGGAATCCAAACTGTTTATTAGTAAATCATTGTTTTCCAGGTGCGTTGTGAGTCTCATGGTAACTAGCCTTTCAAAGACTTTGCCAAGTGTCTCTAGACAGCTGATGGTTCTGTAGTTTTTTTGTGTCAGTGTGAGGTTTCCCAGGGTTTGGGATGAGAACAGCAGTGGCAGATTTGAAGAGGAGAGGAAAATGCACAGAAGCAAGAGAGGCGTTGAATAAGTTAGTGACAGGAGCAATGATAGAGACGGAGTTGTCGGAGGGTATGTCCAATGCCAGACGCACCAGGGGCTTTACAATGAGTGCCCATAAAAGCTGTCTTGACATCATCTGGAGTCAGTGGAGTCTGTAGTTCAGTGAGTGAGTTGAGGTTGTCAAGGTGGATGAGGTCGTCAGGTGTGGTTTCATATCTGTTTTGGTGTACTTTCTTTTCAACTACTACAATGTTGGGGAGGGAAGTTGGTTCAGGAGGATGTGGATGAAAAATGCATTCCCATTGATGCTTAAAAATTTTAGGTACTTGGTCAGGTTCAGTGATTTTGTTGTTATTTTGTGGAAGGTATTTAATGGCGTGTGAGTTGATCCTTTTAAGCTTTTGATTTGTTTCCAAAATTCCTAAGGTGTCAGTTTTCTGTGTTTTGCTTGTTCAATGAGGTGTTTCCAGGGTTTTGTCTGGTCTTCATCTAGCCTGTTGAGGATGTGTTTCTTTTAGTGTTGGGAGGTCCCAGAGAACTTGTCCCTAACGATGTATGTTGTGTATGAAACGAGAGTGATAAACTAAGAGGCGATTAGTGCGAATGGAAGGGGTGA
The DNA here is from genome assembly GCF_040958095.1 of Procambarus clarkii. Lineage (NCBI taxonomy): Eukaryota > Metazoa > Arthropoda > Malacostraca > Decapoda > Cambaridae > Procambarus > Procambarus clarkii. Next base: position 24,311,448 of record NC_091221.1, on the reverse strand, counting down.
AATTAAAATGTGGTTTGTGTGATGTTTTAGGAATGGAGATGTTTGTAGCATGGATGATGGTGTCTTGAATGTTGCGTGCTTGTGTGTCAATATCAGTGTGATGTTTGTCATTGATGACACTAATCTCACTTATGATTACAATGTGTTGTTTGAACATTTCCCAGTTCGCCCTGTTGTATGAGAAATGAGGAGTGCTGGGGATTGTCGTGTCATGAAACTTCACAACACGCTGGCAGCGTAGTACCTTCCAGAAATTACCAAAAGCCTCCTGGCCTACAGTAGTTATTTCTAGGGGGATAAGGAAAAGTCCAACTAAAATTCACCAGTTTACTGGGGGCAAAATTATAAGCATGACACTAATATATTCATACATATTCACATAGAACAAAAATTCCAATAGCACTAATCAAGTAGCTAGCTGTCACTAGGCTCCAGCACCTAGTAACAGTGGTACACTAGTTTCTTGCTGGTTATAGGTTCTTAACAAGGTGCGGGTGTGACAGAAAAGCACTCTATGGGGGGGGCGGGGGGTCAAATCTCAATAAGAACATCTCAGTCATGTTCTCACCTGCCCACAACACTGTGTCGTCTAGGAGCGGGCAAGGTGTGCCCCTCCCCCCCCCCCTGCAGAGTCAACAACTGCTTGGCACACACAGAAAAGTCACCTACCACACTGTTCAAAAAAGATCCAAATGTGAAACACAACGGTCATCCTGATCCATCGCCATAGTAGTGCACTCAGCTTACATAAATGCTGATACAAAGTTCTCAAACAGAACTATGTACAAAAATAGCCAGAGCTCAGACCGCGTGTGTGTGCTCCTCCTTCCAACACAGGCAGGTGACGTTACCTCAGCGAGCCGGGAGGGGGGGGGGGGGAAACATTGCTGCCAACTCCGCAAGTCATAACCTTCAATATCGAAAACAAAAGTTTAAACTTTACAACGTAAAGTATAACACAAGAGAATCTTGAGCATACACAGATGCTCACTACACCAGAATATAAGACCCACAGTATAATACTATACATGCTTATAAACGCAACACGAAGACTATAATATCAAAATATATACACAGAGAATTCCAAGCTAATCAGATTGGCAATACTTCAAGTCAAATCAAATCAAATGTTTATTAACGTAAAAGTACATACATACATGATTTATTGACATAATGTTGGATTTCTAGATAGAGTAAGTACATACAATGCTTAAAGCTACTAATACGCACAGCGTTTCGGGCAAGTTGTTGGAAAAATATTTTGACTAAAACTTAAAACTAATTGAGATCAAAGCATAAATTGAGTTGAAAAAGGGAAACAAAATACTTAATCTCTCGTTGGCAAGGATGGGGTGGGGGGTACTGACAGTAGCCTAGCCGGCCCATCAACACATTTACAATAATATAGTACAATATATAATACATAATACATTGTATAATAATATAATACAATATAAAATGTGTAACATAGCAGCCTACCCATGAATATAATGACATCATATAAGCAACGTCAGAAAATCAAATATAATCTGTACATTGATATTAAATAATGACCACAGCCTACCCATGAATATAATGACATCATATAAGCAACGTCAGAAAATCAAATATAATCTGTACATTGATATTAAATAATGACCACAGCCTACCCATGAATATAATGACATCATATAAGCAACGTCAGAAAATCAAATATAATCTGTACATTGATATTAAATAATGACCACAGCGTATCCAGTCATAACCAGTATATGCTGAGTCATGACAGGGATGAGAATGGGATTGTTTGAGACTGAGAATTAATGGAATATGTTCTGAGCCCGTAATGGGAGCCTGGTGATACAGTATTGGAAAGTGTTTCCGTATATAAGATCAGGTCTGCCAGAACCTGCATGTATGAAAGAAGTGGGGAAGTTGGGGTCAAAGAAGAGCAGATGTTTTTGAAGGTATAGCTGAAGACTGTTGCCTATGTTGATTTGTGGTGGTGTGGTAGAATACAGGGTGATGTGCATTGTGGTCTGCAAGCAGGAAAACAGTCAAGTGAGTGTGATTGAAGAGAGTGATGATGACTTGCATGGGAATGCCAGTGTTAGGATGGATGTAGGTCGTGCAGATGATCGGCGGGCTCATGTGGGTGTGGACTTTGATGGCTAGGAAATGTTTGTGAAGCCAGGGATTGTGTAAATGTTTGTGTTTGTTTTGTATGAAGAAGGTAATGAGTGTTGCAACTCCTTCATGTGCTTCATCAGGTGACTGGTAAGAGGAATAGCCATAATGTTTGATTTAATGCGAGTTCATAATGTATGTGCTATTTAATTATAGCACATCAGGTCTCTCTGCCTCATTAAACTCTGACACTGTGTCTCTAATGGAGAAGTATGCCTGCACATTGAATTGGATAATCTTCATGAATGTTGAGAGTGGGATAAGGGGCTGTTGGGATTTTATGTGTGTACAAGATAAACAGGAGGACAGCGTGATTCAAGTTGTGCGTGTTGGATTAAAAAGGATGTGTTTGGAAGGACGGAGAAACGAGAAGTGGGAATTGGACAACGAGTTGTTAAGCGGGCTCGTTGCGAAACAGGATAGGTAACAGACGAAATAACTGGAGCAGATGGGAGATGAAGAGTGTCAGAAGGCTGTTTGGCAGGGGCTGAGAGGGAAGTAACAGAAATTGGTGTATTTGATGTGAGATTAGCAGTAGAGGGGACGATGTTGGGAGAGGAAGGAGGAACATTTCAAGGAGATACTCATCAGTGCTGTCTAAAATAATTAGGAGAGCCAAAGTAAAATATTATGAAAATAAATTTAATCATATTAAGGGCAACATTAAGAAAACATGGAACACTATTTCTTAAATATTAGGATAAAAAAAGAATTTGAATAAAAAACCAATACTCCTATCCAATGACAATGGCGTGCTTTCAGCCTCTGACCTTGCTATTAAATTCAATAGTTTTTCTCATCCATTGGCACATCCCTTGCTAATGATATCCTCCCAAACTAATGTTCAGAACTACCTTACAGGAAACTATCCAGTTTCTGTACCTAACTCCCACTAATTCCTTCTCATGTTAATGAGATAATCCTTTCTCTTGTAAACAAACTCAAGTGCCTCTGCTGAGATACCAACTCTTAATTTACACAATCTTCCAGATTTCTAGCTCCAGCCATTGCATTGCTCTACAACAAATCACTTGAATTGCAAACCTTTCCGGATATTCTAAAAAAAGCGTGAGTAACCTCAGTCCATAAATGTGGTAATCCGACTGATGTCAATAACTTTAGACCTATATCAATTCTGCCAACCTTGTCAAAAATATTTGTAAAGCTAATCTACAAGCAGCTTTATTTTTATCTAGCATTATTGATTATATGATTCACTTGATATATGCAGTTCTTTATAAAAAGAGTTCCCTGTTGGGTTATTTGTTGACCTACCTAAGGGTTTCGACATTGTAACCCACCACAACCTTCTTAAATTACATCATTATGGAGTCAGAGATCTCTCCCTCCAATATCTTCAGTCTTACTTTAGTGACAGGCTCCAGTATGTTTCTGTGAATTATTCCATTTCTCCTACCCTACCCTCAACAT